>NC_057714.1:19898693-19900075 GCF_004010195.1 Chiloscyllium plagiosum | reverse complement strand
GGGAGGTGTGGCATTGTTGATCAGGGACAATATTACAGTTGTAGAAAGGATGTTTGGGGACTCGTCAACTAAGGTAGTATGGGCTGAGGTTAGAAACAGGAAAGGAGAAGTCACCATGCTGGGAGTTTTCTATAGGCCTCCTAATAGTCCCAGAGATGTAGAGGAGAGGATAGCAAAGATGATTCTCGATAGGAGTGAGAGAGGCAGGGAAGTTGTCATAGGGGATTTCAACTATCCAAATATTGACTGGGATCACGACAGTACGAGTACTATAGATGGGTCAGTTTTTGTCCAGTGTGTACAGGAGGGCTTCCTGACACAGTATGTAGACAGGCCTACAAGGGGTGAAGCCACTTTAGATTTTGTATTGGGTAACGAGCCTAGCCAGGTGTTAGATTTGGAAGTAGGTGAGCACTTTGGAGACAGCGATCACAATTCTGTCATGTTTACTTTAGTAATGGAAAGGGATAGGTGTACTCCATCGAGCAAAAGTTACAGCTGGGGGAAGGGAAATTACGATGCAATTAGGAAAGATTTAGGAAGCATAGAATGGGGAAGGAAACTGCAGGGGATGAGCACATTAAAAATGTGGAGCTTATTCAAGGAAAAGCTCCTGTGTGTCGTAGACAAGTATGTATCTTCAGGCAGGGAGGAAGATATAGAACACGTGAGCCGTGGTTTGCTAAGGAAGTGGAATCCCTAGTCAAGAAGAAGAAGAAAGCTTATGTTCGGACAAAATGTGAAAACTCAGTTAGGGTGCTTGAGGGTTACAAGGAAGTCAGGAAAGACCTAAAAAGAGAGCTCAGAAGAGCCAGGAGGAGACATGAGATGTTGTTGGCGGATAGGATCAGGGTTAACCCTAAGGCTTTCCATAGATATGTCAGGAATAAAAGAATGACGAGAGTTAAATTAGGGTCAATCAAGGATAATAGTGGGAAATTGTGTGTGGAGTCAGAGGAGATAGGGGAGGCACTAAATAAATATTTTTCGACAGTGTTCACTATAGAAAATGGAAATGTTGGCGAGGAAGATACAGAGATACTTGCATCTAGACTAGAAGAGATTGAGGTTCACAAGGAAGAGGTATTAGAAAAAATAGACAAGTTCCCTATCTATCCTAGGATCCTCTGGGAAGCAAAGGAAGAGATTGCTGAGCCTTTGGCATTGATCTTCAAATCATCATTGTCTACAGGAATAGTGCCTGAGGACTGGAGGATAGCAAATGTGGTTCCCTTGTTCAAAAAGGGTAGTAGAGACAACCCTAGTAATTATAGACCAGTGAGTTTCACTTCAGTTGTTGGTAAAGTGTTGGAAAAGGTGATAAGAGATAGGATTTATAACCATCTAGAAAAGAATAATCTGATCAGGAACAGTCAGCACGG
>NC_057714.1:19893478-19896450 GCF_004010195.1 Chiloscyllium plagiosum | reverse complement strand
TCAATAATTAAATTAGCTATGTTAGCACTTTAGGGCCAGCGACCATAATTCTATTAGTTTTAAAATAGTGATGGAAAAGTATAGACCAGATTTAAAAATTGAAGTTCTAAATTGGAGGAAGGCTAATTTTGACGGTATTAGGCAAGAACTTTCAAGAGCTGATTGGGGGCAGTTGTTCGCAGGTAAAGGGACGGCTGGAAAATAGGAAGTCTTCAGAAATGAGATAACGAGAGTCCAGAGACAGTATATTCCTGTTAGGGTGAAAGGGAAGGCTGGTAGGTATAGGGAATGCTGGATGACTGAAGAAATTGAGGATTTGGTTAAGAAAAAGAAGGAAGCATATGTAAGGTATAGACAAGATAGATCGAGTATAAAAGAAGTAGGATTATACTTAAGCGGGAAATCAGGAGGGCTAAAAGGGGGCATGAGATAGCTTTGGCAAAAAGAGTTAATGAGAATCCAAAGGGATTTTATAAATACATTAAGGACAAAAGGGTAATTAGGAAGAGAATAGGCCCCCTTAAAGATCAGCAAGGCAGCCTGTGTGTGGGGCCGCAGGAGATGGGGGAGATACTAAACGAGTATTTTGCATCAGTGTTTACTATGAAAAAGGACATGGAAGATATAGATGTAGGGAAATAGATGGTGACACCTTGCAAAATGCCCATATTACAGAGGAAGAAGTGCTGGATGTCTTGAAATGGGTAAAGGTGGATAAATCCCCAGGACCTGATCAGGTTTTCCCTAGAACTCTGTGGGAAGCTAGAGAAATTATTGCTGGGCCCCTTGCGGAGATATTTGTATCATCAATAGTCACAGGTGAGGAGCTGGGAAACTGGATGTTGGCTAACGTGGTGCCACTATTTAAGAAGGGTGGTAAGGACGAGCCAGGGAATTATAGACCGGTGAGCCTGGCATCAATGGTGGGCAAGTTGTTAAAGGGAATCCTAAGGGACAGGATGTACATGTATTTGGAAAGGCAAGGACTGATTAGGGATTGTCAGCATGGGTTGTACGTGGAAAATCATGTCTCACAAACTTGATTGAGTTTTTTGAAGAAATAACAAAGAGGATTGAGGAGGGCAGAGGGTAGACGTGATCTATATGGTCTTCATTAAGGCGTTCGACAAAGTTCGCCATGAGGGAATGGTTAGCAAGGTTAGATCTCATGGAATACAGGAAGAACTGGCTATTTAGATATAGAACTGGCTCAAAAGTAGAAGACAAAGGGTGGTGGTAGATGACCCTTTTTCAGACTGGAGGCCTGTGACCAGTGGAGTGCCACAAGGATGGGTGAGGGGTCCACTACATTTTGTCAGTTGAGTAAATGATTTGGATGTGAGCATAAGAGGTACATTTAGTAAGTTTGCAGATGACACCAATACTGGAGGTGTAGTGGACAGCAAAGAAGGTTACCTCCGAGTACAACAGGATCTTGATCAGATGGGCCGATGGGCTGAGGAGTGGCAGAAGGAGTTTAATTCAGATAAATGCGAGGTGCTGCATTTTGGGAAAGCAAATCTTAGCAGGACTTATACACTTAATGGTAAGGTCCTAGGGAGTATTGCTGAACAAAGAGACCTTGGAGTGCAGGCTCATAGCTCCTTGAAAGTAGAGTCACAGGTAAATAGGTTAGTGAAGAAAGTTTTTGGTATGCTTTCCTTTATTGGTCAGAGCATTGAGTATAGGAGTTCAGAGGACATGTTGCAGCTGTACAGGACATCAATTAGGCCACTTTTGGAATATTGCACGCAATTCTAGTGTCCTTCCTATTGGAAGGATGTTGTGAAAATTGAAAGGGTTCAGAAAAGCTTTACAAGGATGTTGCCAGGGTTGAAGGTTTTGAGTTATAGGCTGGGGCTGTTTTCCCTGGAGCATCAGAGGCTGAGGGGTGACCTTTTTGAGGTTTATAAAATCATGAGGGGCATGGATAGGATAAATAGACATAATCTTTTCCCTGGGGTGGGGGAGTCCAGAACTAGAAGGCATAAGTTTCGGGTGACGGGGGAAATGTATAAAAGAGTCCTAATGGGCAACTTTTTCATGCAGAGGGTGGTACATGTATGGACTGGGCTGCATAGGAAGTGGTGCAGGCTGGTACAATTGCAACATTTAAAAGGCATCTGGATGGGTATGTGAATAGGAAGGGTTTGGAGAGATTTGGGCCAGGTGCTGGCAGGTGGGACTAGATTGGATTGGATGAACTGGACTGAAGGGTCTGCTTCTGTGCTGTACATCTCTGTGACTGAATGACTCTTGAAATAAATGAACCTATAAGTCCACAGACATTGAGTGGGGGAAGGAGACTAACTGAATTGCTTCACAAAGCTCCCAGCATGGACTGAGTGGTTGATGAACTCGTTTTGCGCTGTATATTACTCTGACTCTGATTGCATCTAAGCCATCTAAGTACATCATTTTTACGTCTCTTAATAATGAGGACTGTTCTTTGCGTACAATTCTACTGTCAAGAAAATCAGCTTCAAAAACCCACAAAGCACATGCCCTGACCACATCCAAAATAAAAGAGGAGTGCCAGTGTGCATAATTATAGCATTCATCCATCTTTTGGGGACAGCTCATTTGTGGGCATCAGTATTTATGCAGCTTTGATTCTTGCAAGATGAGGTGAGGGAATCAAGGGGAAATATATTTATATCAGGCTAAAGGATGGATCTAACAACGGTTTGGAGATGCCGGTGTTGGACTGGGGTGTACAAAGTTAAAAATCACACATCAGGTTATAGTCCAACAGGTTTAATTGGAAGCACGCTAGCTTTCGGAGCAATGCTCCTTCATCAGGTGATAGTGGAGGGCTCAATCCTAACACAAAATTTATAGCAAAAATTTACAGTGTGGTGTAACTGAAATTATACATTGAAAAATTGATTGTCTGTTAAGCCTTTCATCTGTTAGAATACAGTGATAATTTCACTTCTTTCACGTGTAAATCACAAAACCTTTTTTTTAAA
>NC_057714.1:19888728-19893361 GCF_004010195.1 Chiloscyllium plagiosum | reverse complement strand
CTTTATTCCTGATGAAGGGCTTTTGCCTGAAACGTCGATTTTACTGCTCGGATGCTGCCTGAACTGCTGTGCTCTTCCAGCACCACTAATCCAGAATCTGGTTTCCAGCATCTGCAGTCATTGTTTCTAGACAATATGCTGAAGGTGTTGGCCCCCTGTGTTCTCTGTCTATGCCATGATGTTTAGATTGATTCTAATCTAAAAAGTGAGATAACAGAGTTTTACATAAATTCATGCAGTTTTTGAGCAAAGTACAATGTAACCCTGCAAGTACAAATTCACCCCACAAAGATGGATCTAGCAACAACCTTCTCTCACTTCCTGTTTTCTATCACTGCTAGTCCTGATTCCTTTAACCACACAATTTGGCCACATCAATTTCAGATTCAGATTCCTTATCTCTAAGTACAGAGTCACCAACCATGCAAACTGAGTCATGTGATAATACTTAAATCTGGCTAGGATCCCCTTTTTGTTACTGGATATTGCCATTTTCCAAGTGCGCTGAAGCCAGACCTGACTGCTTCTTGGATGTTTGGATAGAAGCCTTCACAGCATGAGTGCAGGAATTCAAGACAGATGTTTCCATAGTACCCACAGCTAATGTAAGTCAGATCTCCAGTGAAGATGCCACAAGTGTTACTATGTACAAAAGATAGATGGCAGCACAGATAATTAATGCTCCATGACACTTGTGAGGGAACCATTGTAATCTCCAATATTGCCTTGGCCATTCTTCAGATGCTATATACAAGGAGGTATAATAATTGCATTCATTTATTCTTTCAAGGATGTGGGCATTGTTGCCCACGCAGATATTTGTTACTTAGAGTCATGGAGACATTGAGATTCATAGCATGGAAATAGACCCTTCAGTCCAACTCGTACTTGCCAACCAGATAAGTCCTAAAATAATCTAGTTCCATTTGCCAGCACTTGGCCCAAATTTCTCTAAACCCTTCTTGTTCATTAACCCATCCGACGTCTTTTAAATGTTGCAATTGTACTAGCCTCCACCACTTCCTCTGGCTGCTCATTCCATACACGCACCACCCTCTGCACAAAAATATTGCCCCTTAGGTCCCTTTAAAATTTTTTCCCTCTCATCCTAAACCTCTACCCTCTATTTCTGGACTCCTCCAATCCAGGGAAAAGACCTTGTCTATTTACCCTATCCATGCCCCTCGTGATTTTATAAACCTCGATAAGGTCATTCCTCAGCCTCCGACACTCCATAGAAAACAGTCCCAGCATATTCAACCTCTCCCTATAGTTCAAACCCTCCAACCCTGGAAACATCCTTGTAAATCTTTTCTGAACCCTTACAAGTTTCACAACATCTTTCCGATAGAAGACCAGAAATGCATGCAATATTCCAACAGTGGCCTAACTAATATCCTGTACAGCCGCAACGTGACCTTACAACTCCTGTACTCAATACTCTGACCAATAAAGGAAAGCATATTAAATGCCTTCTTCACTATCGTATCTTTCAAGGAACTGGGAACCTGCACTCCAAGGTCTCTTTATTCAGTAACATTCCATAAGACCTTACCATTAAGTGTATAAGTCCTGCCCCGATTTGCCTTTCCAAAATGCAGCACCTCGCATTTATCTAAATTAAACTCCATCTGCCACTCATCGGCCAATTGACCTATCTGGTCAAGATCCCATTGTACTCGAAGGTAACCTTCTTTGCTGTCCACTACACCTCCAACTTTGGTGTCATCTGCAAACTTATTAACTATGCCTCCTATGTTCATATCTAAATCATTTATATAAATGATGAAAAGGAGTGGACCAATTCTTGTGGCTCACCAATGGTCACAGACCTCTAGTCCATCACTTTCTGTCATCTGTCTTTGAGACAGTTCTATATTCAAATGGCCAGTTCTCCTTCTATTCCACGTGATCTAACCTTGTTAACCATTCTACCATGAGAAACCCTGTCAAACACCTTACAGAAGTTCATAAAGATCACTTCTATCGCTCTGCCATCCTCAATCCTCTTTGTCCCTTCTTCAGAAAATTCACTGCCGTTAGAGAGACATGATTTTGCTTGCACAAAGCCATGTTGACTATCGCTAATCAGTTCATGCCTTTCCAAATACATGTAAATCCTGTCCCCACCACCGATGTCAGGCTCACCGGTCTATAGATCCCTGGCTTGTCCTTACCACTTTTTAAAATAGTGGCACCATGTTAGCCAACCTCCAGTCTTCCGGCACCTCACCTATGACTATCGATGATACAAATATCTCAGCATGGGGTCCAGCAATCATTCCCTGTCTTCCCACAGAATTCTAGGGTACACCTGATTAAGTACTGGGGACATATCCACCTTCATGTGTTTTAAGACATCGAGCACTCCTCCTCTGTTTATGAACATTTTTCAAGATGTCACCATTTATGTCCCCACATTCTATATCCTCCAGTTCCTTCTCCACAGTAAACACTGATGCAAAATACTCAATTAGCATATCCCTCATGTCCTACTGTCCCACACATGGGCTGCTTTTCTGATCTTTGAGGGGCCTTATTATCTTCCCAGTTATCTTTTTGTACTTAATGTATTTATAAAATCCCTTTGGATTCCCCCTCACCCTATTTGCCAATGCTTTCTCTGTCCCCTTTTTCCCTCCTAATTTCCCTCTTAAGTATACACCTACTGCCTTTATACTTTTCTAAAGATTCACTCATTCTCTGCTTTCTTTATTTGACATATGCTTCTTTCTTTTTCTTGACCAAAACCTCAACTTCTACAATCATCCTGCATTCCCTACACATCCCTTTCACCCTAACATGAACATAATGTCTCTGGATTCTTGTTATCTCATTTTTGAAGGCTTCCCATTTTCCAGCTGACCTGCAAATATTCATGCCCAATTAAATTTTGAAAGTTCTTATCCTTATTTACCCTTGAACTGAGTGGTTTGCTGGGCTGCTCCTTTAGGAACCATGTTATTAAAATAGAAAGGGCGCAAGAAAATGGAAGGATGGTTGACAGACTGGAGGCCTGTGATTGGCGGAGTGCCTCAGGAGTCGCTGCTGGGCCCATTACTGTTTTTTTAATCAATATCAATGTTTTGGATGTGAACGTACAAGGCATGATAAGTAAGCTTGTGCATGACACTAAAATAGGAGGCATCGTGGACAGCGAGGAAAGTTGTCAGAAAGTGCAGCAGGACCTTGATCAGCTGGAGAAGTGGGCCGAGGAATGGCAAATAGAGTTTAATATAGATAAGTGTGAGGTCTTGCATTTTGGAAAGTCAAATCAAGACAGGAGTTGCATGGTGAATGGTAGGGCCTTAAGGAGTGTAGTAGAACAGGGACCTTGGAGTTCAGAGGCACGGTTCTCAGAACATGGAGTCACAGGTAGACAGGGCAGTGAAGAAGGCTTTTGGCACACTGGTCTTCATCAGTCAGGGCACTGAGTATAGAAGTTGGCAAGTCACGTTGCAGTTGTACAGGACGTTGGTGAGGTTGCACTTGGAGTACTATGTTAGGTTTAGTTACCTTGCTATTGGAAGGATGTTATTAAACTGGAAAGAGTGCAAAAGAAATTTACAAGGATGTTGCCAGGACTGAATAGAGTGAGTTATAGGGAGAGGTTGGACAAGCTCGACTTTTTTCTTTCGAGTGGTGGAGACTGAAGGGGGGATATTATAGAAGTGTATAAGATTATGAGAGACATGGATAGGTTAAATGCACTCAGTCTTTTACCCAGGGTTGGGAATTGAGGACTATAGCACATCAGTTTAAGGTTAAAGGAAACCTGAGGCACAAACGTTTTTACACAGAGAGTGATATGCATATGGAATGAGCTGCCAGCGGAAGTGGTTGAGGTGGGTACATGAACAACATTTAAAAGGCATTTGGACAATTACATGAATAGGAAAGGTTTAGAAGGGTATGGGCCAAGTGCAGGGAAACGGGGTTAGCATGGATGGACATTTTGATCAGCATGGACCAATTTGGACCAAAGGGCCTGTCTTCATGCTGTAGGACTCTATGACTCCAAAGATTTATAAGTATGTTACTGAGACCGGAAGGTTTGACTTACAAGGAGAACCTGGATAGGCTGGGACATTTCCCCCTGGAACTCAGAGGCTGGGAGGTGCCATTATAGAGTTTTTAAAATCATGAGGAGCATAGATAGGCTCAACATCTTTGAGGAGAAAGTGAGGACTGCAGATGCTGGAGATCAGAGCTGAAAACGTGTTGCTGGAAAAGCGCAGCAGGTCAGGCAGCATCCAAGGAGCAGGAGAATCGACGTTTCGGGCATAAGCCCTTCTTCAGGAATGAGGAAAGTGTGTCCAGCAGGCTAAGATAAAAGGTAGGGAGGAGGGACTTGGGGGAGGGGCATTGGAAATGCGATAGGTGGAAGGAGGTCAAGGTGAGAGTGATAGGTCAGACTGGGGTGGGGGCGGAGAGGTCAGGAAGAAGATTAGGAGGGTGGTGCTGAGTTTGAGGGATTTGACTGAGACAAGGTGGGGGGAGGGGAAATGAGGAAACTGGGGAAATGTGATTTTGCTCATTTCCCCTCCCCCCACCTTGTCTCAGTCAAATCCATCGCACTCAGCACAGCCTTCCTAACCTGCAAACTTCTTCCTGACCTCTCCGCCCCCCCCCC
>NC_057714.1:19835359-19888525 GCF_004010195.1 Chiloscyllium plagiosum | reverse complement strand
GCTGTATGTGGAGGTTGGTGGGGTGGTAGGTGAGGACCAGTGGGGTTCTGTCCTGGTGGCGGTTGGAGGGGCGGGGCTCAAGGGCGGAGGAGCGGGAAGTGGAGGAGATGCGGTGGAGGGCATGGTCGATCACGTCTGGGGGGAAGTTGCGGTCTTTGAAGAAGGAGGCCATCTGGGTTGTACAGTATTGGAACTGGTCCTCCTGGGAGCAGATGCAGCAGAGACAAGGTCACTTCACCTGGGTAGAGGAATCCAAACTAGAGGGCATAGGTTTAAGGTGAGAGGGGCAAGATTTAATAGGGACCTGAGGGGCAACCTTTCACACAGAGGGTGGTATGAATATGGAAGGAACTGCTAGAGGAAGTGGTAGAGGTGAGTACAATTACAACATTTAAAAGACATTGGAGAGGTACATACATAGGAAAGGTTTAAAGAGATATGGGCAAAATGCAGGCAAGTGTTCGTTTAGGAGATCTGGTCAGCATCGATGAGTTTGACCAAAGGGTCTGTTACCATGGTGTATGTCTCTATGATTTCAGACAGCAATTAATATCGAGCCACATTACTGTGGACCCGGAGTCACATGTAGGCGAGACCATGTAAGGATGGCAGATTTCCTCAAGGACTAAAATTACTGAACCAGATGACAATTGATGGCTAACCTTCAATTCCAGATTTTTGTTAATTCAATTTAAAATCCACCTTGAACCAATGTTCCCAGACCATTAGCTTGGACTTCTGGATTACCAATCCAGCAATTTTAACACCACAACCACCTTGCCTCAAAATATTGGGAAAAGAGATCCACTAAGATCTATGTAACATTAAAATAAAATGTAATGTCCCTTTCACACTATAGCTGTTGAGTCTTAATCAATCTTGATCTCTTTTTTTACCAGTTGGTCTCGATAAACAGAGTGTGCGTTGCCAATGTTAAGCTAGTATGGCTGCAGTGATTTTCCCATACATATGCAGATCCACTCGCAATAGAGTTGCAACAAGTGATAATTCCATGCACACACGCATCTGTGACTACTGAACCTTGTCGTTCATCATCCCGCTGCCACTTTTGTCTTCGCTCATGAATTGACTCTCTCCATGGGTTTTTTTTTGCCACAAAGTTTCTAAACGAGGAAGTTAGGTTCTTTATGCTGCAGACAACAATTTGTCACAAACTTAATCCTGCTGATCCCTCATTTGACAGTTCAAGAAATGCCAATGGGCAAAACAAATGATTCAATAGCCTGGGTCACCAGTTTGTAATCATAATGAATATGGCTGATACAATTTTGTGAAACAAACTCATATTCATCTCACAGATCCGTAATGAACTTCACGATGAGAGCTAAATGATTTTCAGCCAGACACACAGGTCGTTCTGCTAGAACGACGTTTCGTCAGTGCAAATGGCTATAATGTGATTGACGACTTGTGAATGTTGTTTGGATAATGCAAAGTTTCTACTGAATGGATCTAGCGATTTTCTGTTAGTGATCTTCAACAGCACAGTTTTCCATTGTGCAATTTTGTATAGCACAAGGTCACAGAGGAACACCACTGTCATGTTATAACAGAACAACCTGCATGACTAGGCCATTCCATAGCTATTGCGGTCTTATTTCTATTATGGACTTATCCTATCTTGGAAAAGACATAAAAAGTCAACAAAAATAAAAATTACTTTTCACAGAATGGTTACAGGACAGGAGGAGGCCATTGGGTCATTCATATTTGTGTTGGCGTTTGTGAGAATAATACATCGGGTACCACTCCCTTGCCTGTTCTTATAGGTTTGATTTTTTTTTAAACTGTTTCAGATCATGATTCCATTTGAATGCTATGATTGAATCGGTTTCATAACCACCTGTTGTATAACAAATGCTTTCATCAAATTACCATTGTTTCTTAGTGAACCACCTTAAATTTGTTCCTTCTGGTTATTGAGTCTTTAATCAATGTGAACAGTTTCTCACAATCTACTCTCTCCAGACACTCATGATTTTGAATATCTCCATCAAATCTCACCTCAGTTCTACAAGGGAAATAGATCCACCATTTCCAAACTATCCATTATCTGCAGGTCCTCATCAACGGAACCATTCTTGTGAAATTTTTTTCTGCATTCTGTCATTGCATTCTTCCTAAAGTGTGATGACCAGGACTGTGTGTAATAATTGAGTTGAGGTGGAAGTAGTGTTTTATACAGGGTTTAACCTTTGGCCTTATCCACTTGGAAAATCTGTTGGAATATGATCTCATTTATAAAACTGGCAACACCTGCACAAGGGAACTCTGTCACTGCAGATCAAATCTCTGAAGGACAAAGGAAGAGAGACCACAGGGCCATTTGGGAACAAGGGGTAAGTATCTATGCTTCATCCCATCCACAACTTGCTTTAAGAACCAAGAAAAGCTGGCAATAGTTAGCAGAGGATGAGCACCTCACCAAGATCTTCCCTATGCCTCCACTTCTCATCTTTCAACAACCGCTAAACCTTAAACAGACCTTAAATTGTTCACAACAAATTACTCAGCCTTCAGGACAACATCAACCACAACACCACACAATCCTGCCTTGGCAACCACTGCAAGACGTGTTAGAATGTCAACATGGATACCACCATTACACGTGGGGACAACACCCACCACATGTACAGCTGGTACTCATGTGACTCGGCCAACGTTGTCTAACTTATATGCTGCAGGCAAGGATGCCCCGAGGCGTAGTATATTGATAAAACCAAGCAGACGCCATGACAATGGATAAATGGGCACTATGTAACAATCGCCAGATAAGGGAGGAGTGGGGGAGCCCTTCAGTGGTCAAGGACATTTGGCCTTAGATCGTCCTGCAAGACGGAGCTCAGGATACGCAACAACGCAGAGTCACCGAGCAGAGGCTGATAGCCAAGTTCGGTACCCATGAGGAAGATCTCAACCGGGATCTTGGGTTCATGTCACACTACAGGTGACCCCACCACACCATACACGCACACCCACACCCTCTCACAGGCATATACTCATGCATACACACTATCAAGCATACACACACACTCTCACGCATAAAAACTCCCACACTCCCACACACACATGCCGTCTCTCCCACACACACTTGCTTTCCCTGCAAACACAGACAAATGCGCACACACACACACGTAAGTCAATGGGGTGAATTTGCATTTGCAGATTTGTATTTGTCGATACATTCTATTTTGCTCAAAAAGCTCACAATCTGTAGGCAGTCAGTCCATGTGACATTTCATAAATTCCTACCTTGGAGATAAAAGCAGTCTGACTCATGGTTGGGATACAGACAGATTCTAACCGTACACCTTTAATGGACTGTCTGAGCTGAGTTGTCACCTTTGTTTTAGATACTGATAAAACCTTAAGTTATCTCGGAATTGTGACTTGAAAGAAGTCCTGGGATTAACAAGTGAAACCTGCATCCCCGTTCTAAATGATTAAAGACTTAACAGCAATCTAGGTTTGTTCAATCCGTCGTATCAGTTGTATGACACTTTGATATTTTACTGTAAATTCTGTGTCCTATGATCCTGCCCCACTAGTTACCTGATGAAGGAGCAGCAGTCCGGAAGCTTATACTTTCAAATAAACCTGTTGGACTATAACCTGGGAAGAGTCCTGGTGTATATTTACCCTGAGAGGGATAGATTCATGATCAGTAGCAGAATCAATGGCACTACCGTACTAGATTAAAGTGTCTACGAGGAAAGAGGATGGGGCAGTAAATTTATCAAATAGCTCATACAACACGATAAGCTGAGGTGAGGATTCATCTAACATCAGAGACTATCAGACTACAGTTCTGACTGCCATGGTTACCTGGAAGTTTGTCCCAGGCATGGAACCCATCTACAACTGGTTGAATTTCAATGTTGATGAGATGATGTATCGGGCAGAATGTCAACTTGTCTTCCATCAGGTTTGATTAAAAGGACTCAGGAAAATAACAGACTCTCCTTTGTACCTTGCTGCCCCATATTTAAAACTTATCTTTTGAACCAAGCTTTTAATCACTTTTCAAATCTTCCATTTTCCTGGCTTCCATTTTTCTCTTGTCTCTATGAAGTGTTTTGTACATTTTGTAAATGCAAACTGTTGTCCTGGCACACCATTATACATTGTGGCACCACACCTGTATATTCTATATTGTTATCCATATTAATATTTTGTTTTAAATAGCTTCATAAATCGTCCATCACAGGTCAGACCTCATGAGCCACAGCATCTGCAGTCCTCACTTAGATCTCATAACAATGCTGAGGAAGGTCATCCACCTAGTATTTCTGGGTGAAGATGGATACAAATGCGTCAGCCTTGTGTTTTGCACTGATGTACTGGGCTGCCCCATCATTGAGGGGATATTTGTGGAACATCCTCCTCTAGTGTGTTGTTTAATTGGTCTACCATCTGCCATTGTGGGACTTTAATTGATTACATTAAGTACATTAGCCTGGGTTTCTGGATTATTAGAAGAGTGATATTACCATTACCTCCCCTCTATTCTCAAGGTCCAATTCTTTTGAGTTCTATGAGATATCATTTCAAAGCCTAAGTTTTCCATCTCCTGACCAGTATGTCCCCAAAAAATGTAACTCTGAATTAAAAGATTTTTAAAAATCTGGTCATTTATATCAATGGTAGATGTCTGATCATGCTCTGGTTGTGTTTCCTTACATTATATAATTGGCTACATTTCAAATGGCTTTATAGTTCTTTGGGTTATCTAGCGATATAGAACATGCAATGTAAATGTCAGTCTTTAGTTCAGTATTAATTACCTTTTCAACCTTTATGTTGCCCTGATTAGGTGCCTTAGTCCTCCACGGAGGTCTTTCAATAACCAAATCTTTCCAGAAATCAGTTTTAATTAATTATTTTAATCAACCTGTTTGGAAATGTGTTATGACACACCCCTGGGACAGGTGGGTCATGATCCCAGAGATAAAAACATTGGCAATGTGTATGAGGAATCAATTTTAAGACTATCTTTCGACTCTAGAATTTTAAATCCTTTCCTCAAGTCTATGCTGAGTCTAAAAAGATCATACAAAAAGTATAATTCTAATTGCTCTGGCAGATGTTAATTACAGCAATTCATATATACCAGAGAATAGAATAGAAATTCTAAGTTTGAAGCTTTGTAAAAGACTAATGTATACCTCCTTTACGAAGTAAACCTCAAAGTAAATACATGTCTATATTGGGGTGACATAGTGGCTCAGTGGTTGGCACTGCTGCCTCACAGCACTAGGGTCCCAGGTTCGATTCCAGTCTCGGGCAGCTGTCTGTGTGGAGTTTGCATATTCTCTCTGTGTCTGTGTGGGGTTTCTCCGACTGCTCTGGTTTCCTCCCACAATCCAAAGATGTGCAGGTTAAGTGAATTGGTTATGCTAAATTGCCCATAGTGCTAGGTGCTAGTCAGAGGGAAATGGGTCTGGGTGGGTTACTCTTCGGAGGGTCGGTGTGGACTTGTTGGGCCAAAGGGCCTGGTTCACACTGTAGGGAATCTAATCTAATCTAATAATTGTAAATTTAACAACAAATCTTTTGACAGGAATTTAATGAATGCTCAGAAACTCACACAGCAAAGTCTGCCACAAAAGTACTGAGCATTTGGGATCACTAATGTTAGAAATAAATGTTCACGTTGTTTCAATTCCCATACAAGAGTATGTACTGAAAATAGCCAAACTGACTCCCACACAAAAGTAATTACAAACAATACTTCAGACTTATAAGTTCTCCTTAAAACAAGAACCAACATAAATTAAATAGAAATTAACAGCCTTCAAATGAGAAAATAGAAGCTTCACTTCAAATAGTTGTTAAAACAAAGAAGCCTCTTGCATAACCAAACACATACTCCTCATTCCTGACAGACTTTTGGCACCACACAACCACACAGCTGTTCTTTACTCATGCAGGGCAGGTCAGGAGTCCTATTTGATCATCTATCATTCCTGAATTTCTTAAGTATGATTATCATCAGCAAGGCATATTTCTAGGAACCTAGATGGTGCAACTTTCCAGAGTTCTTTTTCAACTGACTAGTAATTACATCTAATTCATATATGGCCCTCTGATATAAACTCTAAATTCTTTTGCATGCCTGAGCTATTCACAACACAATTAGCATTCAGTCCATTTTAGCTCGCTCATGCCTCATTGCACCAAGAGTTTCTGGAATTATATTTCTGTCTTTACTGCTAAATGGAAACCATCTTTTGCAACATTGATCGCTTTTCTTCTCACAAATTTTGCAATCTTTTTTCTGCATCTGTTCCTTTGTGATGATGGCAGCGTACTGACTGTGATCATTTTATGCAGTATTTGATGTTTACAATGTCTTCTCTGTAACAAAAAGACCAAATACAGATGAGGTAACAATTCTGTGAAACATCTCGTTCTGTCTGCAAGAGTGGCCCCGACCTTCCAGTTGCTTTCTATTTTAATAAATCATCTTGTTCACAGGTTCACGTTTCTATCTGAGGTCTGTTACAGTGTTCCAGTTAAGCCTAACTCAAACTGGACGAATAGCACCTCAATTTCCTTTCAGGCACTTAAGAGGCTTCTCGACTCAACACTGAGGTCAATATCCTCAGACCATGAACTCTTTACCCCATTTTGTTTCCCTTGCCTCTCCCCACACCTGCCTGGTGTCTGGTATCCTGGCTTTGTTTTTATCAAGTCATACAGTGCAGAAAAGGTCCTTTGGCCCATTGAGTCTGCAATGACATAACTGCCATTAAAGGCGCACTCATCCCAATTTTCTGAATTTGTCCCATGTCCTGGAATGTTATGATATTTCAAGTGCTCATTTAAATTTTTTTTAAAGGTTGAGAGGTTTCTGGCTTTCACGACCTTCCCAGGCAGCACACTCCAGATTCTCACCACCCTCAGTGAAAAAGTACTTTCCCAAATCCTCTCTGAATCTCCTGCCCGTGACCGTAAAACCGCACCCGCTCAACTGAGGACAACAGCTGCTCCCTACTCACCCTGCCCATACCTCTCGTAACCTTATACATATCAGTCGTGACCCTTCAGCCTCATTTGCTCTAAAGAAAAGAATGCAAGTCTACCTAGTGTGATGATGCTGCCAGTTTAAAAAGATTACTTTTTTCCTGGGCTTTTTGAAGAGAGGAGTGTAAAGGCAGTGATACTGAAGTTGCTGGGGAGCTAATCTGAATCAGTAGGGTAAGAGCCTTTAGATTTTTTTTAAAAACAGTTTAACAGTGGAAGGGGAGTGGCCAGTTCTGCCAGAGCAGATTTTTCTAGTTCTTTCTTTTAAACTGTAGTCGGCACAAGTCCTCACTTGTTGGAGTCCAGAGGGGTTGCAAGCTTCAGTAAATGATTGCTAACTGATTTTGTGTGAAATCTCTCTGGATGTTGTTCCCTCCTGCGTGTAAGGATTTGCATTTCCTTTTACTTTTCTGCCAAGGGGTGTGTTTATTGGATGTTACTATCCTGGAATAGTTAATTAGTTAAGTTACTACATTGAGTATTTGGTTAAGTTTTCCAATAGTTATTCTAAATTCCGCTTTCTTTTGTTCATGTTTTAACTACAGTGTTTAAATAAATTGTGTTTTGACCAGTTGCATCACACTTGCAACAGCCACTTCACATCTACCTTAAAAACAAGAAAACGTTAGGATTGAGGCTACCTTCTTAAAATATTTTGAAAGGGTCTAGCCTGGTTCATAACACTAGTCTCTCCTCATAGCTCAATTACTCCATCCAAGGCAATATCCTGGTGAACCTCCTCTGTACCCTCTCTAATGCTATCACATCCTTCCTGTAGTGAGGTGACCAAACTGCACACAGTACTCCAGCTGTGGCCTATCCAACGCTCTATACAACTCTAATGTTGTCTCCTTGTTCTTATACTCGATCCACAACTGATGAAAGGAAGTGTTCCAATTGCCCGCTTAACTATCGCTTTCATGTTCTCTGCCAAATTGAGGCATCTGTAAATGATTACTCTAAGATCCCTCTAATTCTCTGAGCTATCCAGTGTCCCGCCATTCATTAATTCTCCCTCATCCTCTTTCTTCTTTCAAATTACATCAGATCACACGTAGCAGGGTTAAATACTGCTCTTCCCTCACATGTGGTCTACAGATCACACTGCTCTTCCCTCTGACCAACCTGTCCACTTCTTCCTGTAACACACAACCATCTCCTTCTTTATTAACCACTCTCCAATCTTAATGCCATCTGCATACTTGCTTAATATTCTCCTCACATTTTCATCAATATCATTTATGCATATAACAAACAACAAAGATCCCAATACTGATCCTTATGTACACCGCTGGACTCCGGCCTCCAGTCATTCAGACAGCCTTTTACCCCTTGCGTCCTGTTACTCAGCTAGTTTCTGATCTATCTCGCCAAGTTTCCCTCAATTCAATATGATTTAACCTTTTCAATCCATTCCCTATGTGGGATCTTTTTGAAAGCATTGCTAAAATCCATAAAAACTACACCAATTAAATTTCCATTAACCACACACTTGATCATATTTTTCAAAAATTCTAACAAATTTGTTCAGCATTACATCCTTTCGACAAAGCCATGCTGACTATGCCTAATAAACCCATGCTTTTCCAAGTGGATATTAATTCTCTTCTTTGGAACTTTCTCTAATAGTTTCTGACCACTGACATGGACTCACTACTCTATAATTTCCTGTTTCATCTCGATCACTGTTCTTGAGAAGAGAAACCACATTAGTGATCCTCCAGTCCCCTGGCTGATCCCCAAAGGCCTGAGAGGAATTAAAACTTTATGTCAGAGCCTTACCTCCCAAAGCAGCCTGGGATGCAATTAATCCAAGCCAGGCAACTTGTAAATTTTTAAGTCCATCAGAGCCTCCAATGTCTTCTCATTTCCCATGATGCAAGCTCCCCACGTCCCTTCTCCTGAATTAAGTACCTACATTTTCTTTTTAGGTCATACTGAAAGAGAATGACTTTAAGGAAAATAAGCAGACCTTAAGCTCATTATTACGTTATTTAAATCAAAGTAATGATCGAAGTTCCGATACAATAACATGCTTAAGACACTGCAGCTTATCTTGTCTGAGTATCCAGACTTGCATTGAATTTGAATTTTCCTTAAAAGCAAATTAAGATTTATTTTCTGCCATCCAACTTGCATCACAGTGTAATTTAAGAACTAATGCCCAACAAATTTCACTGACCTTTTTATATTTCATAGCTTAACTCACTTGGAGCAAGTGACATTTTATACGTTTGATTATGGCGAATTTGGTGCCATGACATAGACTGCTGCTGATCCAGAAACTATAAGCCAATACAACCTTGCTTAATTGCCTCAATGTCACTGAAGAGACATTGAGGCAACTTAACACTCTTCCATTATCCTGTAACTTTAAAAACAGATTTGCCCCTTAGTCCCTAATATGCCCTACCCTTTATCTGTTTAACCTCTTCCCTTTAATGTATTTATAAAACAACTTTGGATACTTCCTAACCCTGTTTGCAAATCGTTTTCCATGTCCCCTTTTTGCTGTTCTAACTGCTTTCTTAAGTTCTCTATTTCAGCAGACCTCATTTATATTCTTCTATTAACATCTATTATGAAGCTATTTCACTTCTCTACAAGAATTTACTCACCACAGCTATTAGGCTTACTGGTCTATAGTTCCCAGGTTTTTCTTTGCAGCCCTTCTTGAATAAGGGCACAACATTTACTACCCTCCAGTCTTCCAATACCTATGGTGAGTAAATTACTTCATAAGATTCTGAGAAATAAGCTATACAAGCATTTGGAAAGACAGGATGCGATTAGGAATGGCTTTATGCATGTAAGATTATGCCTTAAGAGTTTGTTGGTGTTCTTTGAAGTGACCAGGAAGGTTGACAAGGGTAGGATGGTAGACATTGTCTATGTGGATTTCCGTAAGGCCTCTGGTAAGGTTCCACATGGTAGGTTCCTCTGGAAGGTTAGATCGTATGGAATTCAGGGGCAAGCTGGCAAATTGCATAAACAACTGGCTTGATGCTAGGAAGCAGTGAGTAATAGTGGAAGGATGCTTGTCAGACTGGATACTTGTAACTAGTGGAGTGGCTTAGGGGTCTGTGCTGGGCACATTGCTGTTTATTATCTATAACAATGCTATGGATGAGAATGTACAAGGCCACAATTAATAAGTTTGCAGATGACAGTGGACAGTGAGGAATGTTGTCAGAAATTGCAGCAGGTCTTCGATCAGCTGGGGAACTGGACTAAAAAATGGCAAATAGAGTTTAATATATATAAGCATTAGGTCTTGCATTTTGGAAAGTTAAATCAAGGAAGGAGTTTCATGGTGAAAGGTAAAGCCTTAAGGAGTGTAGTGGAACAGAGGGACCTTAGAGTTCAGGTGCACGGTTCTCTGAAAGTGGAGTGGACAGGGCAGTGAAGGAGGCTTCGGGCACACTGGCCTTCATGTCAGGGCACTGAGTATAGAAGTTGGGAAGTTATGTTGCAGTTGTACATGATGTTGGTGAGGCCGCACTTGGAGCATTGTGTTCAGTTTTGGTCAGCTTGTTATCGAAATGGTGTTATTAAACTGGAAAGAGTGCAGAAGAAATTTACAAGGATATTGCCATGATTCAACAGTCTGAGTTATAGGGAGAGGTTGGACAAGGTAGGACTTCTTTGTTACAGCATAGGAGACTGAGGGGGTTCTTATAGAATTGGGAGGTCGTGTTGCAGCTGTACAGGACATTGGTTAGGCCACTGTTGGAATATTGCGTGTAATTCTGGTTTCCTTGCTATCGGAAAGATGTTGTTAAACTTGAAAGGGTTCAGAAAAGATTTACAAGGGTTGGAGGATCTGAGCTACAGGGAGAGACTGAACAGACTGGGGCTTTTTCCCTGGAGCGTCGGAGGCTATGGGGTAACCTTATAAAGGTTTACAAAATTATGAGGGGCATGGGTAGGGTAAATAGACAAAGTCTTTTCCCTGGGGTCGGGGAGTTCAAAACTAGAGGGCATAGGTCTAGGGTGAGAGGGGAAAGATATAAAAGAGACCTAAGGGGCAACTTTTTCACGCAGAGGGTGGTACATGTATGGAATGAGCTGCAAGAGGAAGTGGTGGAGGCTGGTACAATTGCAACATTTAAAAGGCATTTGGATATGTATATGAATGGGAAGGGTTTGGAGGGTGCGGGCAGGTGGGACTAGATTGGGTTGGAATATCTGTTCGGCATGGACAGGTTGGACCGAAGGGTCTGTTTCCATGCTGTACATCTCTATGACTCCAAGTGTATAAGATCATGAGAGACATGGATAGGGTGAATGCACTCAGTCTTTTTCCCAGGTTTGGGGAAATTGAGGACTAGAGGGTTTAAGGTTTAAGGTTAGAGGGGAAAGAATAAAAGGGAGTCTGAGAGATAACGTTTTTACACAGAGAGTGGTACGCACATGGAATGAGCTGCCAGTGGAAGTAGTTGAGGCTGGTACATGAACAACATTTAAAAGGCATTTGGATAAGTACACGGATGGAAAAGATTTAGAAGGATATGGTCCAAGTACAGGGAAATGGGATTAGCATGGATGGCATGAACCAGTTTGGGCCAAAGGGCCTGTCCCCATGCTATATGACTCTATGACTTCATAATTACCACCCTTTTGTCTTCTATTCTGTGACATTTGTGATCTCTGATCTCGCTCGCTCTCTAACAATACCCTTACCTTTCCTTCTGTTCCATTATCTCCTTCCTATCTTTCTCTGTAACATAAAATCCATCACTAACCCACCTCTCCTGAGTTCTACAGAAGGTTCATATTCTCTGTTTTTCAGATAGAACCAGATTTGCTGAATTTCTCCTGCACTTTCTGCTTTTATTTCAGATTTCCTTCAGCTGTGGTATTTTACTTTTGTCTTTAAGGTTCCCCTTTAAAATTGCCTTTTCCTGTTCACAACAAAAGATATATTTATTAGATTTTATTAAAACAACAGTACAACAGTAATGTAACATTCAGAATTAACAGCATTGTTAGAAATATTTAGATTGTGAAGACCATAACCACTTGGAAAAGAATGGGTTTATTAGATATAGTCAGCATGGCTTTGTCAGAGGGATGTAATGCCGAACAAATTTGTTAGAATTTTTGAAAAATATGATCAAGTGTTTGGTTAATGGAAATTCAGTTGGTGTGGTTTATATAGATTTTAGCAAAGCTTTCAAAAAGATCCCATATGGGGAACCAATTAAGAAGGTTAAAGCACATTGAATTGAGGGAAACATGGCGAGATAGATCAGAAACTAGCTGAGTAACAGGACACAAAGGGTAGAAGGCTGTCTGAATGACTGGAGGCCAGCATCTAGCGGTGTACCATAAGGATCAGTATTGGGATCTTTGTTGTTTGTTATATGCATAAATGATATTGATGAAAATGTGAGGAGAAATTTAAACAAGTATGCAGATGGCATCAAGATTGGAGGGTGGTTAATAAAGAAGAAGATGGGATGCTTGCCACTGGTTGCAGTCTTACCTAGCACAAAGAAAGGTCTTTGTGATTATGGGAGGTCAAGAATTGCTATTTCAAATATATCTTAATTATTTAGATGAAGGAGCTATATACAATATTGACGGGTATCCAAATGACCCAAAGCTGGGTGAGAGGGATGTGGAGATGCTTCAATATGATTGGACAAGTTGAGTGAGTGGGCAAACTCATGGCAGATGATGTGTAATGTGGATAAATGTGACATTATCTACTTTGGTCACAAAAGCAGGAAGGCATATTATCATCTTAATGGAAATAGATTGGGGAAAGGGGAGTTGCAATGACACCTGCACATCATTCACTGAAAGTAAGCATGAAGGTGCAGCAGGTAGTGAAGAAGATAAGTGGTATGTTGGCCTTTATAATGAGAGGAATTGAGTACAGGGATTTGATGAGACCACACCTGGAGTACTGTAAGCTGGTATGGTCTCCTTATTTTCGGAAGGATGTTCTCGCTGTGGAGGGAGTGCAACACATGGTTTCCAGACCGGCTGAATCTCCATGATCATCATCCTAGGAGTTACCATTGATCAGAAATTGAACTGGATCACACAACTAAATACTGTAGCTACAAAACCAGATCAGAAGCCAAAAGTCCTTTGGTGATTAACTCATGTCATGTGTCCCCAGCGCCTGTCCAAAAGGTACAAGTCAAAAGTGGAATCAAATGCTCACCAGTTGCCTGAATGAGTGCAGCTCTATTAACATGCAAGATGCTCAAACCAATCCAGGACAAAATAGCCCATTTGATTGGTAGTCAATCTACCATCTTAAACACTCACTTCCTCCACCACCAACACACACCAACACTTTTACAAGAAGTACTGCGATAACTTATGAAGGTTCCCTTGACAGTTTCTTTCTAACACTGCTCTATTCCTGATGAAGGGCTTTTGCCCGAAATGTAGATTTTCCTGCTCCCCGGATGCTGCCTGACCTGCTGTGCTTTTCCAGCACCACTCTAATCTAGACTCTGGTTTCCAGCATCTTGTTTTTACCTAGTGTCTTTCTAACCGACAATCTCCACCACCGAGAAGGAGAAAGGCAGCAGATGCATAGGAACAGCAGCATCTGGAAGTATTCCTCCAAGACACACATCATCTTCACTTGGAACTATATTGACATTCCTTCAGCATCGTTGGTCCAACTCACATCTAAACGACATTGTGGGTATACCTAAACCCTTGGCCTGCCTCAGTTCAAGGCAGTTCACGACCAAGTGCTCAGGTGGAAATTAGGGATGGGTAAAAAATTATAGCCTATCCACATTGTATGTAAAAATCAAAGGTAATTTCAGTTAACTTTCCTTTGATGGGTTGGCATCTTCTATGTGGCCCCGACAAGTAAGGCCAGGACAGCGAATGAAAACAGATGAAGTTGAGGTTAAGCATTTCATGAACATTAAATTATTAATGAATATTTTAAAAATATTATTCTACAGCTTAATCTCTGCAAATAATTTTCTTAAAAACAATCCAATCGAATATAAGAAACAAATTGCACTAACTAAATCTCACATATATTGACACATCGAAGTAATTATAAAGAGGCATCAGTACATGTTGTTTTAAAAATATATCTAAGTAAATTTATTTTTCTAAAAGACCCTCTTACTTTATCCAAGTGGGATTGCTATGCTTTTTCTAATATGAATGTCATGGTTTTATAACAATTGTATTTGATTACATATCCTTGACAATATATTTCTATATTTGAGGACTAACGTATTTTTCCTGATCTGCTGAGCTACACTGCATTTTGGTATAATCATCACCCTAATTTTTCCACATTTGAAGCGATTTGTAATAAATTATCCAAATCTCTTTCTTGCTTTCTTCTGCTTAGTTGCATTTTGTTTGTTGACTTTGGGTTTGCTTTGCCTCCCTAAAGGAGTGAGGCCAGTACTATTATAATTCATTAGACTTCGATACAGATGTATATTCTTTGAGTTGGAGCAGCAGTCCTAATTTATCTTAATGACCTTAGCCAGAATGTTTTAAATTTATTTTTTTGTAGGATGGGATGTTGCTGGAAAGGAGCACATTTATTGCAATCTCCAACTGCCCTTGAATCCAATGGCTTGCTGGGCCATATTTCATAGGGCTATGAAGAACAACATTTTATCTAAGCTGCATGGCTGTTCTGGGAGGTTTGCACAGTTCAATTGGCATGTGAAGGCATTGGCTCTGCTTCAGAAGACCTTGGAGGGTCATGTAGCAGAAAAAAATGTTTTTGGGAATATTGGTGAAGAGTGTTGGTGAGAATGTTGCTTTGGCCTGTAGGCCAGACCATGGAAAGAAAGATTTACTAAAATGTATTCGTGAACAAGATGGGCTTTTACCTCTGTCAACAAAAGTTTCAATTTTGTATTTTATTAATTGAATTTAATTCTACTCGTTGCCACATTTGCATTTGATTCCATGTTCCCAAAGCCTGGCCCTCTGGAACTCTATCCAGTTGCATCACTATCACCTCTCAAAAGATGAAAAGCCTGGTTAATTTGATCAGCGCAGGCTCTCCGTAAGAAGTGAGATTATATCTCCAAAATATTCACAGATTAGTACAATGACTTCCAACAGAGATTCTATGGGTCTTTTGTATAAGAGAAAATGTGTATTGAAAGATATAATAGCAAGGTTTAAATAAAAGCTTACCAATTGATATTATCAATATGGAACAATTTGGAGACAAAGACAGTAACCCCAAAAGGCAAGCACTCATTTCCTGTTATTTAGCTCTATCGCTGCCATTGTTCATTAGAAAGTAAACAGTGAGTCAAACAATACTATTAAGACAACAATTTAAGACATAAATGAATGTTTAATTAATACTCAGTGGCTTTGTTTCAGCTCTTTTGAAACCTTGTGTTTGCCATCAACAAAGTAAATAAACTGAAGTGTTTCTGACTTTCTGATATGTTAACATTCTAAGTCACGTGAAATCTTGTTTAACATTTCCATAGAAATCCATAAGTTTATATTGTCCAAACTGTACTGAAGATATTAGTTAGAAACAGATGAAAAATGTTCTGGCCCTTTTCATAAACATATTTTAAAATAAATGTTAGAGACAGAGACACCAAAACTAAGAAAAAACATTCATTCTAAAACAAAACATTGAAATACATGGTGTACAGAGATCATCTGCCCTATTTAACATTCGATATTTTCTAAAGGCAAAATTTTAACCAAAAATAAAGCTGGACTGAGGTTAAGTGCAATGTTAAAAGTCCAAAAGATCAGATTCCCAAATATTGAAACCATCCATTTCTACATTGTCATTCATCTTTTCAGCTTTAGCTGCGGTCTCAGCTGGATTCCCAATGTCTCTAATTTCAAGAAGGACAAGGTGATCCCAGGAGACGAGTACCTTTATGCCTACCTCCAGCTTCCAGTATGGGAATGTTAAGAACCCTCTATTAGGCATCACTCTAACATTTCTCATGATTCCCATTCTCAGATAATTTCATCTCATACACCATACCCCGCTAATATCCTGTAACCACAATTTAATCCTGAAGGGAAGGTGAGGGCCTAGTGACATTATCACTAAACTATTAATTCAGAGACCCAGGTAATGTTCTGGGGATCCTGCCACAGCAGTTGGTAGAATTTGAATTTAATTAAATTTTGGAATTAAGGGTCGAATGATGACCATGAGATCATTGTTAATTGTCAGAAAACCCTACCTGGTTCACTAATGTCCTTCAGGGAAGGAAATCCGCCATCCTCACCTGGTCTGGCTTACATGTGACTTCAGACCCACAGCAATGTGGTTGACTCTTGACTGCCTCTGAAATGGTCTAGCAAGCCATTCAGTTGTACCAATCACTACAAAGTCTTAAAGAAATTAAACCAGAAGGATCACCTGGCAACAAACTAAGCACTGGAAAACACAACCGCAGAAACAGCCATGTCGATCATGCAAAGTCCTCCTCACTAAAATCTGGGGGCACCAGTGCCAAAATTGGGACAGCGTCTTACAGACTAGTCAAGCAACAGCCTTGCATGGACATCCTCACAAAATCATATCTCACAGACAATATCCCAGACACCACCATCACCATCCCTGGATATATCGTGTCTCACTGGCCAGACAGACACTGCAGAGGTGATGGCACAGTGGTGTACAGTCAGGAGGGAGTTGCCCTGGGAAACCTCAACATTGACTCTGAACCCCATGAAGTCTTGTGGCTCCAGGTTAAACATGGGCAAGGAAACCTGTTCATTATCACATTCTGCTTCTCCCTCAGCTGATGAATCAGTACTCATCCATGTTGAACAACACTTAGAGAAAGCACCGCAGATGGCAAGGGCACAAAATGTCCTCTGGGTGGGGGATTTCAATGTCCACCACCAAGAGTGGCTCGGCAGCAGTACTACTGATCAAGCTGGTTGGTCCCAAAAGGATATAGCTGCTAGTCTGTGATTGCAGCAGGTGGTGAAGGAACCAACAAGGAGGAAAAACATCCTTGACCTCATCCTTTCCAATCTGCCAGCTGCAGATGCATTTCCCAGGACAGTACTGGTAAGAGAACCACCACACGTTCCTTGTGGAGATGAAGTCCTGCCTTCATATTGAGAACACCCTCCATCCTGTTGTGTGGTGCTATCATCGTGCTAATTGGAACAGACTTCAAACAGATCTAGCAGCTCACGACTGGGCATCTATGAGGCACTGTAGGCAATCAACAGCAGCAGGATTATACTCTAGCACAATCTGTAACCTCATGGCCCGGCAAATCCCCCACTCAACCATTACCATCAAATTAGGGGACCAACACTGGTTCACTGGAGAGTGTAGGAGGGCATGCCAGGAGCAGCGCCCTGGAGATGACGTGTCAACCTAGTGAAGCCACCAAACTGGAATACTTGCATGCCAAACAGCATAAGCAGCAAGTGAGAGACAGAGCTAAGTGATCTCACAACCAACGGATCAGATCTAAGCTCTGCCGTCCTTCCACACCCAGTCGTGAATAGTGGTGGACAATTAAACTACTCACTGGAGGAGAAGGTTCCACAAATATCCCAACCTCAGTGATGGAAAAGCCCAGCACATCAGTGCAAAAGATAACACTGTAGCTTTCACAGCATTCTTCAGCCAGAAATGCCAAGTGGATGATCTATCTCAGCCTCCAGTGGTCCCCAGCATTAGAGATACCAGCCTTCAGCCAATTCAATTCACTCCACATGACATCAAGAAATGGTTGGAGGCACTGGATACTGCAAAGGTTGCAGGCCCTAATAGTACTGAAGTCTTGTACTCTAGAATTTGCTGTTCCCTTAGCCAAGCTTTTCCAGTACAGTTACAATATTGGCATCCACCCGACATTGTGGAAAATTCCTGATGAAGAGCTTATGCTCAAAATGTTGATTCTCCTGCTCCTCGGATGCTGCCTGACCGCCTGTACTTTTCTAGCATCACCCTGATCTCCAGCATTTGTAGACCTCACTTTCTCCCAATGTGGAAAATTGCCCTAACATGTCCTGTACGTAAAACGCAGGACAAACCCAGTCCAGCCAATTACTGCCCCATCAGCCTTGTGACAACGCTGCTCCTTTAATAAGGTTATGCAATCCTTGGCTTTTTTTTGAGAGGTCATAAACGACACAGACTTTGAGGAGTCTGGGGTAAAGGGTTTTAGGGCCAATTTGATAATAGCTAGCAGATACTGCCTAAGGTAGAGGCTTTCAAGTTTTAAAAAAACACTTGTAAGGGATGTGGCCAGTTCTCCCAGCCCAGTATCTCTCTGATTTGGTTTGGGTTTTGCAGTAATGTGGAAAACGCTGCTGCACCCAAAGCAGCAGGTCCAGGCTGGTACTCTCTCTTTCTCTCTCTGACTCCCATCCTGTAAGAACCTGTGTTTGATTTTTCCTTTTGTGTTGAGAGGTGTTTATGGGGATTGGAACCCCATCGTTCAGTTGGGATAATCTGTTGGGTTACCAGAGAGGTTAAGTTATTCCGTATTCTGTCTTCTATTGTTTGTGTTTCATTCTGTAATCTTGTAAATAAATTGTTTTGTTTAAAACTAAGTGGTTCGACCAGAGGCATCTCTCCTGGAATACCCACTGGACACCAGCTTAAAACAACGAGCAAGGTTAGGACCTGGGTTACCTTCTTGAAATGTTTTGAGGGGTCTGGCCTGGTTCATAACAGACTGGGGCCTCTTTACCCAGGATTTGTTCTGTCGTTCCAAATTGGGATTGGGATTGAAGGCAACTCGTGACAGGTGTTAGTCACAGGTGGAAAAGCATAGCAGGTCAGGCAGCAACTGAGGAGGAGGAGAAACGATGTTTTAGGCATAAGCCCTGTCTCATTCCTGATGAAGGGCTTATGCTTGAAACGTTGATTCTCCTGTTCCTTGGACGCTGCCTGACCTGCTGTGCTTTTCCAGCACCACACTCTCGACTCTGATCTCCAGCATCTGCAGTCCTCACTTTCTCCTAAGTGGTTTGACCAGCTGATTCTTTCCTGAAATATCCACTACACGCCTGTTTAAAACAACTAGCAAGGTTAGGGTCTGGCTAATGTTTTGAGGGGGTCCATAACAGTCTATTCTCAATCATCAGTAAAGGCAGGTGTCATTGACAGTGCTATCAAGTAGCACCTACTCAGCTCAGTGGCACCCAGTTTGGGTTCTGCCAGGGCCACTCAGCTCCTGACCTCATTACAGCTTTGGCTCAAAAATGAACAAAAGAGGTGAATTCCAAAGGTGAGGTGAAAGTGACAGCCCTTGACATCAAGGCTGCATTTGAGCAAATGTGATATCAAGGAGCCCTGACAAAACTAGAATCAATGGGTGTCAGGGGACAAACTCTCTCACGGCTACGGTCATACCTGACACATACAAAGATGGTCGTGGTTGTTGGAGGTCAGTGATCTCAGCTCCAGGACATCTTTGCAGGAGTTCTCAGGCTAGTGTCCTGGGTCCAACCATCTTCAGCTGCTTCATCAATGACTTTCCATCCATCATAAGGTCAGAAGTAGGATTGCTTGCCAATGATTATATAACATTTAGCATCATTTGTGACTCCTCAGACACTGAAGCACTCCAGGATGCACCAAGACCTGGACAATATCCAGACTTGGGTTGACAATTGGCAAGTAACACAAATGCCAGGCCATGACCATCACCAACAAGAGACAATCTAACCACTACCCCTTGACATTCAATGGTGTTACCATCACTGAATGCCTTACTATCAACATTCTGGGAGTTATCATTGATCATAAACTCAACTGGACTCACCACATAAAAACAGTGGTTACATAAGCAGGTTAGAGGCGAAGAATACTGTGGCGAGTAACCCACCTCCTGATTCCTGAATGGCTGTCCACCATCTACAAGGCACAAGTCAGAAGTGTGATGGAATACTCCTCACTTGCCTGTGTGTGAGCAGCCCCAACAACACTCAAGAAGCTTGACACCATCCAAGAGAAATCAGCCCGCTTGATTAGCACTGCATCCACAAGCATCAACTCTCTCCATCACCGATGCTCAGTAGCAGCAGTGCATTTGATCAACAAGATTCACTGCAAAAATTCACCTAAGATCTTTAGACAGCACCTTCCAAATCCACGTCCACTTCCATCTAGAAGGACAAGAGCAGCAGATAGATGGGAACACCACCACCTTCAAGTTCCCCTCCAAGGCACTCACCATCCTGACTTGGAAATATATCGCTATTCCTTCACTGTCGCTGGGTGAAAATCCTGAAATTCACTCCCTAATGGCATTGTGGGTGGCAATTTACAGCATGTGGACTACAGCGGTTCAAGAAGACAACTAACTACCACCTTCTCAAGAGAAACTAAGGATGGACAATAAATGCTGGCCAGCCAGCAACTCCCATAACCACTATAGAGATAAAATGGTATTGGAGGCAAAGCAGGAACAGGCTGTTGAGTTGGATGATGCATGATGGAGCAGATTCAAAGGACCAAATGGTCCTAAGTATTGATGTTTCTGTATGGGGAACAGATGCCAAAATGAAGTTGATATACTGAATGCTGGAACAGGTTTTAGGGCATGCTACATTCCACTCCTACTCCTTTCATTTACGTTCTCATGTTCTTATAAGACCATAAGAAGTAGGAACAGGATTCAGTTATTCAGCCCCTTGAGCTTGCTCTGCCATTCAATAAGATCATGGCTGACCTGACATTCCTCACTTCCACGTTTCTGCCTTTTCTCATCATCGTTGATCCTCTATTTATCAAAAATGTTTCTATCTCAGCTTTATACAAGAACTCTGCCCCATTATTGTCCGTGACAAGGGGTTCCAAAGACTGGCAACCCTCTGAGAAAGGATATTCTTCCTCGTCTCAATCTTAAATTGGCGCCCCTTAATTTATTTATCCTTTATTCTGAGACCGTGCCCTCTGGTCCTAGGCTTTCCCATGAGATAAAACATTGTCTCCACATTGACCCTGTCAAGCCCCTTAAGGATCCTATATGTTTCAATCAGATTACCTCTCTTCTAAACTCCAATGAATAAACTCCTTAAGATGAAGGGACCCTGAGGAAGCAGTGACCATAAAATGATTGAATTTACTCTGCAATTTGAGAGGGAGAAGATAGAATCAGAGGTAACAACATTACAACTGAATAAAGCCATGAAGGAGGAGCCGGGTAGAACTGACTGGGAAAGGGGCCTAGCAGGATAGACAATGGAACAGCAATGGCAGGAGTTTCTGGGAGTAATTCAGGAGATACAGCAAAGATTCATCCTGAGGAAAAAGTAGCCTAATACAGGGAGGATGAGGCAACCATGGCTGACTGGGGAAGTCAGGAATGGCATTAAAACAATAGAGAAAGCATATAATGTGACGCAGGGCAGTGAAAAAACAGAGGGTTGGGAAGCTTATAAAGACCAACAGAGGGCAACAAAAAAGAAAAAAGGAGGGAGGAGATTAAGTATGAGGGTAAGCTAGCCAGTAATATAAAGGAAGACTGTAAGAGTTTCTTTAGATATATAAAGGGCAAAAGAGAGGTAGAAATGGATACTGGGCCACTGAAAAATGACGCTGGAGAGATAGTAGTGAGGAACAAGAAAATGGCTGAGGAACTGAATAATTACTTTGCATCAGTCTTCATGGTGGGAGACACGAGTTATATGCCAAAAATTCAAAAGGGGGGGGCAGAGTATGGTGGCCATCACCAAGGAGAAAGTGCTAAAAAGACTGAACCGCCTGAAGGTGGATAAACCACCTGGACCATCATGCATCATACACCCCAGAGTTCTAAGGGAGATAGTTGAAGAGTTAGCGGAGGTGTTAGTGGTGATCTTTCAGGAATCGCTAGAATTAGTAAGGGTCCCAGAAGACCGGGAAATTGCTAATATGACACTGCTGTTTAAAAAGGGAGAATGGCAAAAGACAGAAAATCACAGACTGATTAGTTTAACCTCGGTTGTAGGTAAGATCCTGGAATCTATTGTAAAGTATAAGATTTTGGAATATTTGGAAGTGTATGGTAACATGAGGCAAAATCAGCATGGCTTCATCGCAGGGAGGTCACGCCTGACAAATCTGTGAGAATTATTTGAGGATGTAATGAACAGGTTAGACCAAGGACAGCCAATGGATGTTTTCTACCTAGACTTCAAGAAGGCTTTTGACAAGGTGCCAACAAAGAGCTTATGCTCGAAACGTCAACTCTCCTGCTCCTTGGATGCTGCCTGACTGGCTGTGCTTTTTCAGCGCCAAAGGTTTTGACTCTGATCTCCAGCATCTGCAGTCCTCACTTTCTCCAAGGTGCTGCACAAGAGACTACTGAGTAAGATAAGGGCCCATGGCGTCAGAGACAAGGTGCTAGCATGGATAGAAACATGGCTGTCTGGCAGAAAGCAAAGGGTGGGGATAAAAGGGCCCTTCTCAGGATGGCAACTGGTGACAATTAGTTTTCTGCAAGGCTTAGTGGTGGGGTCACAACCTTTCACTTTTTACATTAACGATCTAGATGAAGGAACTGAGGGCATTCTGGCTAAGTTTACAGACAATACAAAGATAGGTGGAGGGACAGATAGCATTGAGGAGGCAGGGAGGCTGCAGAAGAGTTTGGACAGGCTAGGAGAGTAGGCAAAGAAGTGGCAGATGGCAACATGGGAAAGTATGAGGTCATGCACTTTGGTCGGAATAATAAAGCCATGGACTATTTTTTAAATGGGAAGAAAATTCAGAAGTCTGAAGTGCAAAGAGACTTGGGAATTCTAGTCCAGGATTCTCTCAAGGTAAACTTGCAGGTTGAGTCAGTAGTTAGGAAGGCAAATGCAATGATGGCATTTATTTTGAAAGGCTCAGTAAGGCTCAGGTCACATGACATTTGGAGTGTTGTGTGCAGTTTTGGGCCCCATATCTCAGGAAGGATGTACTAGCCAACACTTGTACAGTAAGACATCCCTACTCTTTTGGTTACAGCAAGACACCTCTACTCTTATAGTCCCTTGAAATAAGACACAACATTTCATTAGTCTTCCTGATTACCTGTTGCACCTATGTGCTAGATTTCTATGTTTTGTGCATAAGTATGTCTGAGTTCCTTTGTGTTATATTTTTCTACAGGTTTTTGTCTATGTAAATAATACTCTGATCAACACATCTCGGTAAGCTGTTTGTATTCTTCTCACAGGGTGCCTTTCTACCTATTTTTATCCTGAGTTTGTCTGCAGTCCACTTCTCTCCTTGCTCTGTGTTGTTCATATGTCATGTAAACAGGTGTGGTTTACAAAGAACAATAAAGCACAGGAACAGGCCCTTTGGCCCTCCAGGCCTGCACCGACATTTTTTTAGATTACATTACAGCGTGGAAACAGGCCCTTCGGCCCAACAAGTCCACACCGACCCGCCGAAGCGCAACCCACCCATACCCCTACATTTACCCCTTACCTAACACTACGGGCAATTTAGCATGGCCAATTCACCTGACCTGCACATCTTTGGACTGTGGGAGGAAACCGGAGCACCCGGAGGAAACCCACGCAGACACGGGGAGAACGTGCAAACTCCATACAGTCAGCCTTCGACGCTCCAGGAAAACAGTCCCACCTAATCAGCCTCTCCCTGTAGCTCAGATCCTCCAACCCTGGCTATATTCTTGTAAATCTTTTCTGAACCCTTTCAAGTTTCACAACATCCTTCCAATAGGTAGTGTATTGACCAGAATGGTCCACAATATTTCAACTGTGGCCCAATTAAAATTCTATATAAGTGCAGCATAACTTGCCTATCCTTGTACTCAATGCCCCTTTCAATGGAAGCATGCCATAGGCCTTTTTTATTGCCATATCTACCTGTGCTTCAGTGATCTGTGGACCTGCACACTCAGATTTCTCTGCATATCAATATTCCTAAGGATTCTGCCATTCACTATATAATTTCCACCTGTCTGTGACCTTCCAAAATGCATCACCTCACATTTGTCAAACGCCATCTGCCATTTTTCTGCCCATGTCTCCCAATTGATCTGTATCCTGCTATATCCTCTAACAATCCTCCTCACTACCCAAAACTCCAATCTTAGGATCACTTGCAAACTTACTAATTAGACCAGCTACATTTTCCTCCAAATCATTTATGTAAACTACGCACTGCAGAGGTCCCAGCACTGATCCCTGTGATACACCACTAGTCACAACCCTCCACCCTAAAATGCATCCTTCTACCATTACCATCTGTGACTATGATTAATCCAGTCCTGTATTCATCTTGCCACCTCACTCCTGATACCACGCAACTTCACCTTTTGTATCAGTCTGCCATGAGGGACCTTCTCAAAGGCTTTATTGAAATCCATTTAGACAATATGAACCGTTTTTCTCACATCAATCATCTCCTCAAAAAACACAATGAAGTTAGTGAGGCACACCTCTTCTGCCCAAAACCCATGCTGTCTACTGCTGAAAAGTCCACTTGTTTAAAAAGGCACATAGGTTTTGTCCCTGAGAAGTTTTCCAACAATTTCCCTACCACTGACTTGAGGGTCAAGGGCCTGTAATGTCCTGGATTATCCCTGCTACCCTTCTTAAACAATGGGACAGCATTGGCTATTCTTCAGTCCTTGGGGACCTCACTTGTGTCTAAAGATGTCTATCAATGCTCGAGCAATTTGTTCTCTTGCCTCCCTCAATATTCCGGGATAGATCCTGTCAGGACCCAGGAACTTAACTACCTTCATGCTTTTGAAGCTATTCTTTTTTAAAAGCAAGTTTTCTTAGATATTCGACATTCCCTTCCCTGAGATCATCCTCCATGGATCCCATGCATCTTAATCTTCTGGATGAGCCTACCATAAGGGTTGTTGTTGAAAGCCTTACTGAAATTCATGTAAACAACATCCACTGTTCTACCCTCATCGATCACCTTCATCGCCTCCTTGAAAAGTCCAATCAAGCTAATACGACATGGCCTGCCCTGCACAAAGCCATGCTGACTGTACCTAATTAGGCTGTGCTTTTCCAAATGTACATGAATCCTATCCTTATGAATTCTCTCCAATAGCTTCCCAATCACTGATGTGAGACTCACCAGCCATAATTTCCTGGATTATCTCTATTTGTTTTCTTGAACAGAGGAACAACATTAGCTACTCTCCAGTCCTCAGGGACCTCTCCAGTGGCTAGTGAGGATACAAAGATCTTGGTCAAAGCCCAGCAGTCACCTTTCTTGCCTCTCTCAGTAACCTGGGGTAGAACCCATCCAGCCCTGGGAACTTCTCCGCCTTAATGCTCCCAAGTCAAAACTAGTGCTCCCACTTGGCTTGTGACTCCCTTTTGTTTCCAAGTACCATGACTACAAACAGAACGGGCCTTTATCAAAACTGGATGTGAGAGTGAGTGTGGTGTTTAAAATGCTCAGCTACACAGTAGGGCCAGTGAGGGCAGGTATGCTGCACGCGGGCTGGCTATCCATACTCTTCTACCACACTGCAGAAATTTGCTGGAAACATGAATGGGCAGGAGTCCTGTAATTAAGTCCTACCCACTATAAATATGGTCTTAAGACTTTAAATGTTCCAATTTACTTGTTCTGTGAAGCATTGCAAACATTCTTGTGAAAGTTTTCTCAATATAAGAAAGTATAATGTCTTGCTTTCCTTATAACAGCTTAAAAAGAAAAGATAATGCAGGGGACAAAGTGTGTGGCTCATAACCACAGAATTATAGAAAAGGAAAAGTGAAGTTTTGATTTATATTTTCATGTTGAGACTGCTGAATGGAAGGCATAATAATTTTGAATGCAGAGATTTAACACATAGCAGATGCCAATTGATATTTTTGTATCACGCACCAAGCTCATCGGGAATTCACTACAAGATTTTCTGAGGAATAAAATTAATGGGTGGGCTCGGGAATAGAATGGGGGATCCCAATAACTGCTTTCTGCTGGCTATATTCCACGTCAAATATGCAAACGTTTAACATGACTTCATATTGTTTGTGTCCTGTGTATAATCACTATATTTTTGTTAAACTGGCATTCAAGAATAACATTTGGTTGAAAGATTCTGTGGAGTGGCTAAGGGAAAACAATTCCTCAAGGCAAATCATTATGTACATTCCTGGCACTGAGCAAGGGCATCCCCATACACTCAAGTGCTATTCATTGCTACTTTCTAAGCAGAGCTGACCTGTTTGCAGATGTACAGTTAGGCACCTTATAAATAGCAACTGCTGAGGCTAACTAACAATATGAATCAGGCTAAAAGAAAAGGAAGCTTTCAATCAATCAGTAGCAACTAGTGGAGTTTTCCAAAAGGAAACCACATGCTTTAAGGAAATTCATGTCACTAAGGCTCAAGAGAGATCTTCCAACTAAAACTCTTGTTAACAGTCGTGAAAAGATGTTCAAATGTTCGTATTTGAGTATCATCTTTTACAGATTAGATTAGATTAGATTACAGTGTGGAAACAGGCCCTTCGGCCCTACAAGTCCACACCGACCCGCCGAAGCGAAACCCACCCATACCCCTACATTTACCCCTTACCTAACACGACGGGCAATTTAGTATGGCCAATTCACCTGATCCTGCACATCTTTGGACTGTGGGAGGAAACCGGAGCACCCGGAGGAAACCCACGCAGACACAGGGAGAACGTGCAAACTCCACACAGTCAGTCGCCTGAGGCGGGAATTGAACCCGGGTCTCTGGCGCTGTGAGGCAGCAGTGCTAACCACTGTGCCACCGTGCCGCCCGCTACAGGAAAATGTAATATTTCTTCATGAGGTGGCTTGTATATGTAGTTCTATATGAAGAATTCCAATTTTTTAAAATGTAAAATCCCTACTTTAAAGCAATCAGCAGTAACCCTTGTTGACTGCATGATTGCGATGGTAATGTGTTCAAGCAGCTTAAAATAGTAAGACTTAATACATCAAATACTAGTACAGTGTGCCAGTTTACTAACTCTTACCATGAAGTTCCAAATTTGATACAATATATTCATTGAAGGACTTCCTAGCATTTTTGTGGTTAATTACATTCAGAAGTTACTTTTTATAATAAATCTTTGTTGACATTTTGAAGCTTTTCTTCAACAAAAAGCTCCCAATAAACTATGGATGCTGGAAATCAGAAATTGCTGGAAAAACTCAGCAGGTCTGACAGCATCCGTGAAGAGAAAGCAGAGTTAACGTTTCTGGTCCAATGAACCTTCTTTAGAATTGACTGCAGCAAGGAAAAGATTGGTACACATGCTAGAGAAGGGGTGGGGAAAGGAAGAAGGAGTAAATGATAGGTGGAGATGATGCTAAGAAAGAGAATAAAACATTTAGGCATACAAAGACTAGGATTATATTCATTGAAATTCAGAAGAGTGAAGGGGGATCTTACAGAAACATATAAAATTATGAAGGTAATAGATCAGATAGAAGTAGAGATACTGTTTCCACTGGCAGGTGAAACTAGCACAAGAGGGCATAGCCTCAAGATTAGAGAAAGCAGATTTAGGACTGAATTGAGAAGGAATCTCTTCACCCAGAGGGTTGTTAATCTATGGAACCCCTTGCCCAGGGAAGTAGTTGACGCTACTTCAGTAAACGCTTTTAAAGCTAAGATAGATTTTTTTTTGAACAATAAAGGAATTAAGGGATATGGTGAGACAATGGGTAAGTGGAGCTGAGCCCATTAAAAGATCAGCCATGGTGATCTTTTTGAACGGTGGAGCAGGCTTGAAGGACCCAGTGGCCTACTCCTGCTCCTAGTTCTTATGTTCAGCCTAGGATATGAATAGCTGCTAATGCGATTGGTTGGTGACTGACAATGCATTGTTTGCGATTGCAATCCATGTGATGAAAAGGCCTCAGTGTGTGGAGGTTGGGATAAGGACATGGGAGAAGGTGCTCAGGCCTAAAATTATTGAACTCTATAGTGAGTCCAGCAAGTCGCAGGGTTCCCAAGTGGAAAATGAGGTGTTCATCTTCCAGTTTGCACCAAGCTTCACTGGATCACTGTAGCAAGCCTGAGACAGAGGTGGTTTGTTGAAATGGCAAGCAACCAGAGGCTTTGTGGACAGATGTAGGTGTTTTGCCTCCCCAGTGTAGAAGAGACCACACTGTGAGCAACGAATACAGTAGTTTAGGTTGAATAAAGTGCTTCACCTGGAAAGTATGCCTGGGTCTTTGGATAGTGAAGAGGGAGGAGGTAAAAGGCAGGTGTTACACTTGCTGAGATTGCATAGGAAGGAGCCATTGGATTGTGGAGAAGTGTTGGGAGGAGAGGAGGAGTGGACCAAGGTCTCCCAGAGGGAACAGTACCTATGGATGCCTGGCAAAGGAGCGGAGGGGAGGGTGGTGGCTTCCCTCTGCAGGTGTTGGCAACATTGGCCAATGATCCTTTGGATGTGGAAGCTGGTGGAATGGTAGGTCAGGACTAGTGGCACTGCATTGCTGTTGTGGGAGGGAGGGAAGGAGGTGAGGGCTGAAGTACTGAAGATGGTTTGGACCCAGCTGAGGGCCCTGTTCTTGCTGCATCCTGCATCTCTCGCTATCAGTATCACCTCACACTGGCTCAGAGCTGCCCTGCTCCCCAGTTCCACTTCATTCTCTAGATCATTCAACATCCTGGCAAGAAACATTTTTTTTCCCCTGTTAGGCATTAAGGAACACAAGGTGCAAGAACCCACATCCCTCTGAAACCTTCCTCCTCTCCCTGTTCCTCTGATTCCATTCCCTCTACCAACCCCATCTCCTCTCAAGATTAGATTACTTGTTTAGATTAGATTACTTACAGTGTGGAAACAGGCCCTTCGGCCCAACAAGTCCACACTGACCTGCCGAAGTGTAAATCCTCTACATTTACCTCTTCACCTAACACTATGGTCAATTGAGCATGGCCAATTCACCTGACCTGCACATTTTTTGGACTGTGGGAAGAAACCGGAGCACCCGGAGGAAACCCATGCATACACGGGGAGAATGTGCAAACTCCACACAGGCGGGAATTGAACCCGGGTCTCTGGCGCTGTGAAGCAGCAGTGCTAACCACTGTGCCACCGTGCCGCCCATAAAGTACAGAACAACCTCAGTTATTCAAACAAGAGCTCTACACAATAGGCTAAATCTGGTAAAAAGGCATTGAAGGGTTTGATCAGCTATGATCATATTGAATGGTGGAGCAGGCTAAGTCGGAAGGATAACCTACTCTTGTGTTTGTATTCCTATGTTCCTGTAGCAAGTTATAGTTTCTTGGTCTGAATTTAACACACTGCACAATTTTAGAAGCAAGAAAGATTGCAATGCCATATTTTATGTCAAATGATTACACTCAGTGATTTTGTTTCTCAAATCTTCTCCATTAAGATTCAGCTCTCATCCTCTATATTTACTGCATTCTCTGTCACCAGAGAGATTGACTGGAATGGAACTATATTCCCTGAAGATTAAAAGAATGGGTGTGGACACCTTATAAGAAATAAGATTCAAATGGGGATTGCCAGGGTCTATGCCGAGCTGCTGTTTTTTTTAATGGTTGGAGAGTTTATAATTATTCTCAGTATAAAGGGCTGGCCATTTTCCACAGAAGTAATGAGAAAGTTCTTCACTCAGAGAGCATTCTCTATCTCAGCAGACTGTGTTTAATCATTGAGCATGCTCAGGACTGAGATCAATAAAATTTTAACCTGTAAAGGAAGCAAGAGATAGGAGATCAGGCCGAAAAGAGGAGTTGAGGTTATGAGTATACAAGGGTCTGGATGAGACAAGCTTGAGAACATATTTTTCTGCATTATGGAAAAATTTGACATTGCACAAATATGGATTAACTTTTCAAAGCCAATAATATCTTTAGCCATAATTATGAAGTTAATAAAGTTACAAATCCAGTTTCAAATCTCAATGAGGAGCAACCTTTTCAAGGCTTTTTTTTCAGTTAAACCAACACTATAAAAGTGAAAGCTGATGCCCTTTCAAACGGTTTCCACTGAGTGCAGTTTGGAGTTAGAACATAGAACATTCCAGCGCAGTGCAGGCCCTTCGGCCCTCGATGTTGGGCCGACCTGTGGAACCGGTCTGAAACCCATCTATCCTACACTATTCCATTCTCATCCATATGTTTATTCAATGACCATTTAAATGCCATTAAAGTTGGTGAGTCTACTACTGTTGCAGACAGGGTAGGAGCCTTCCAAACCAGGCAACATCCTAGTAAATCAGCTCTGAACCCTTTCCAAAGGTTCTGTATTCTTCCTTTGGGGCGGCACGGTGGCTCAGTGGTTAGCACTGCTGTCTCACAGTATCAGGGTCCCATGTTCGATTCCAGCCTCAGGCGACTGTGTCTGTGTGGGTTTCCTCCGGGTGCTCCAGTTTCCTCCCACAGTCCAAAGATGTGCAGGTCAGGTGAATTGACCATGTTAAATTGCCCATAATGTATAATGCATTAGTCAGAGGGAAATGAGTCTGGGTGGCTTACTCTTCGGAGGATCAGTGTGGACTTGTTGGGCCGAAGAGCATGTTTCCACACTGTACGGAATCTAATCTAATGCGGTGACCAGAACTGTACGCAATACTCCAAGTACTACTCCAAGTAGCCATGGACGTTGGTTGATTTGAAATAAATGTTCATGTTGAGTCAGTCGCTGGAGATGGAGACAGAGGGATCCAGGAAGGAGAGGGAGGCGTCCGAGATAGTCCAGGTGAACTTGAGCTCAGGATGGAAGGTGTTAGTGAAGTTGATGAACTGTGCAACGTCTTCATGGGAGCATGAGGTGGTGCTAATACAGTCGTCAATGTGACAGGGGAAAAGGTGGGGGTTGGTGCCAGTGTAACTGCGGAAGATAGAATGTCCCATATAGCCTACGAAAAGGCAGGCATAACTAGGGCCCAAGAAGATGCCCATGGCTACCCCTTTGGTCTGAAGAAAGTGGGAGGATTCGAAGGAGAAGTTGTTGAGGATGAGGACCTGTTCCACCAATCGACTGAGTGTGTCAATGGAGGAGGACTGGTTGGGTCAGCAGGACAGGAAGAAACGGAGGGCTTGGAGGCCTTTGCCATGGTGGATGGACGTGTATAGGGACTGGATGTCCATGGTGAAAATGAGGCAATGGGGCTGGGTCACGGAGGTGGTAGAGGGTGTGGACCAAGGGGAACAGGACAGGGTTGAGATATGAGGAGATAGGTTCGGCAGGGCAGGAGCAGACAGACACAATAGGTTGACTGGGAACGGTGCAGTCAGGTTTGTGGAGTTTGGGTAAGTAGTAGAACTGAGTGGTGTGGGACTATGAGGTTGGAGGATGTGGATGGGAGATCCCCCTGAGGTGATGAGGTTGTGGATGGTCTGCGAGATGATGGTTTGTTAATGGAAGGTGAGTTTGTGGACGAGGGGGCAGTAGGAGGTGGTGCCTGTCTTCAACAGTGTAGAGGTCAATGCATCAAACGACCACTGCATCCCCCTTGTCCGCTGGTTTGATGGTGAGATTGGGGTTGGAGTGGAGAGAATGGAGGACTGCACTTTGTGAGGGTGAGCAGTTGGAGTGTGTGAGAAGGGTAGACAGGTTGAGGCCGTCAATAACACAGCAGTGGTTGGAAATAAGATTTCGAGGGTGCGTGGGGTGTCCAAGAGGATGGAGTATGTTGGAGGTGGGAGAAGGGGTCCTCAGAGAGTGTGAGAGTGGGAGATTATGCCTCACAAATTTGTTAGAGCCCTTTGATGAAGTGACTGTAATCTATATGTAATTAGTAATGCCTTCGGTAAGGTTCCCCATGATAGGCTGTGCTGGATGGTTTGATCGCGTGGAATCCAGGGAAAGCTGACAAATTGGGTAAACAATTGGCTTGATGGTAGGAAGCAGAGGGTAATAGTGGAAGGATGCTTGTCAGATTAGAGGCCTGTGACTAGTGGAATGACTTAGGGGTTGATGCTGGGCCCATTGCCTTTTGTTATCTATATCGATGATTTGGATGAGAATGTACAAGGGCATGAGTAGTAAGTTTGCAGATGACACTAAAATAGGTGGTGTTGTGGATAGTGAGGAGGGTTATCAGAAATTGCAGCAGGACCTCAATCAGCTGGGGAAGTGGGCCAAGAAATGGCAAATAGAGTTTAATACAGATAAGCATGAGGTTTTACATTTTGTAAAGTCAAATCAAGGTTGGAGTTTCATGGTGTATGATAAGGCCTTAAGGACTGTACTCGAACAGAGGGATCACAGATAGACAGGGCAGTGAAAGAGACTTTTGGCATAGTGGCCTTCATCAGTCAGGGCACTGAGTATAGGAATTGGGAAGTCATGTTGCAGTTGTACAGGATGTTGGTGAGGCCGCACTTGGAGTATTGTGTTCAGTTTTGGTCACCTTGCTATAGGAAGGATGTTATTAAACTGGAAAGAGTGTAGAAGAAATTTACAAGGACTTTGTCTGGACTGAATAGTCTAAGTTATCGGGAGAGGTTGGATGAGCTAGGACTTTTTCTTTTGAGTCCAGGATACTAAGGAGGTTGTTATAGAGGTGTATAAGATCATGAGAGGCATGGATAGGGTGAACATACTCAGTCTTTTTCCCAGGGTTGGGGAATCGAGGACTAAAGGGCATTAGTTTAAGGTTTGAGGGGAAAAAAATAAAAGGGAAGCTGAGAGGCAACTTTTTTACACAGAGGGTGGTATGCATGAGCTGCCAGTGGAAGTGGTTGAGGCAGGTGCTGTAACATTATTTACAAAGCATTTGGATAAATACATAGATAGGAAAGGATTAGAAGGATGTGGGCCAAGTACAGGAATATGGAGTTAGTGTGGACGGACATTTTAGTCAGCATGAACCAATTTTGGCAAAAGGACCTGTCTCTGTGCTGTAGGACTTTATGAGGAGAAAGTGAGGACTGCAGATGCTGGAGATCAGAGTTGAAGAGTGTGGTACTGGAAAAGCACAATAGGTCAGGCAGCATCCGAGAAGCAGAAGAATCAACTTTTCAAGCATAATCCCTTCATCAGGAATGAGGCTTGTCCTCATGACTCTACTTTATGGAATTCTAAGACTCTATTTTATGGAATTCAAATTTCACCATCTGCCATCTTGGAATTCAAACTCATGTCGACACAACTATAGATCATAGACGAATACTGCTACATCACCTTTTAAGTGACTGCAAATGTCAGATTAATTGATGATCAACTATCATCAGTGGAAGATAGTTGAGGGTGAGATGGAATATCTAGATGGTAGCAATGAATTTTGAATGAATGAACTGATGAATGGGACATGAGGGGCTAGTAATGCAGTGGGTATAAGATATCGTATAATGATGCATTCAGTGATTTTAATCACCTGCATGAAGTAATTCAGAGTTTTCTGGCACTACAGTCAGGTCCTCATGGTCAAATGTTGGGAGTTTACATCCCTGTCTACCCACATTCACTTCTTTGAAGGATGGACCTTGAGGGCCATCTATGGAGTAATCTTTCATCTTGTCCACTTCAAGATACATCCAGCACTGTATCTATCAACCATGCAGCTTCTCTATGACCTGGTGCTCCATTATCCTTCCATCTAATTTCAGCACCGATAATCACTAGCAGCCTGACTTTAAGAGATGGAGGTGCCGGTGTTGGACTGGGGTGGACAAAGTTAAAAATCACACAACACCAGGTTATAGTCCAACAGATTTATTTGGAAGCACACTAGTTTTCGGAGCGCTGCTCCTTCATCAGGTGGCACTCCGAAAGCTAGTGCTTCCAAATAAACCTGTTGGACTTTAACCTGGTGTTGTGTGATTTTTAACTTTGAGAGAGAAAGACCACCTTAATGACTTGGCTCCTATGCTGTGTTAGCCTTGCATGCTTTGGTTCTTTGTTCAGTGCACAGGTAGTCAATATCATGCTCACTTGCAACAGGAATAGCTGTACTCAGGTCATGAATGAGTTTTTTAAACAGAGTCTACAAATTACAGTGCAACCACATTTGCAGTCAAACATGCCAGTCTCGATCCCTGAAACCTTACACTTCCTGAAATACATTGAAAATAATTTCCACTATGTGCCAGCAGTATTTGTGATCTGTGCTTTTCGATTTTAATTTGTTTTAATCAGTGAGGCTATAATGTTTTGTATTTTATCTGCTTGGCTTGAGAAAAATTTCCCATAATTTTATGGCAGTTGGCAAAATGTAATGCAGAGTAATATACCATCTGTACTGAGGTGAATGGGTAATGGCTCCTTGTGATCATAGGGATGAATTCCTGGCAGTAGTTCAGACGATCAGTGCTTTGAACTCAAATGGCAGCATTCAAATATAATTAAACTCATTTATTTTGGCAAAATCAAGTATTATTACATTGCATGAAAAGTAATTCATACTTAAAATAAAGTCTGGAGGACAAACTGAAGTACTTCCTAAATGTATCTTCATTTTAAAATGGCCTAAAGCCAGACTACTGTTAGAAATGTGGTTAGTTATCAGTGTATTTATCTAATTTTACAAAAGAATATAACATTTTTAAATAATCATCCAAAATACATGTCAATAGCTGGGATTTGTTTTGATATTTGAAATTTTACTGAGTGGTTGAGATCTCAGGGAGGATATGCGCAGCATTTGGAAATCAATCTTACATTGTTTGACTTACACTGGTCTGTTTTCATTGGGAAACTGGGAGGGTGACAATTTATGTTCCTGCAGTTGTTAGCATTCTATATATGTACAATATAATAGATTATTTATTATCCAGACACAACTTCAAACTGAGAAAATTGAGAACAAGTGGCAACATGGGTTCCTCACTACTGTATTAGCAATCCATCAGTCTGTACACTGTCTGCTACATGCTTTGTTCTGGATTCATGGCCTGGATTGTTTTTAAGATTATCATGGAAAAACTAAACATCAGATGGAATGGAATGGAATCTTTCATGTGTGGGTCTTAATACTATCTGGAATACTAGTGAATCTTCCACCAGTCAGAAAGTTCTGTGGATGCCAGGGGATCTTCTGATTGCATTCGGTTTCCAATTGCAGAAGTCCTCCACAAAAGGAGCTATCAGCCATTCAAGGACTGTTTACTACCGAGTTTGGTGCCAGCACATGAGAGGCCATGACTACTGGCTAGAGAGCAAACTTACAGTCTCAGGGTCTAGCAGTAAGGTAAGTGATTTGTAAGGACACTCCAAAGGTAGTGGTCTTGATGATAGGATGTGGGGAATGGGGATCAGAAGCAAGGACATGGGTTTGGCTCTCAGCTGGTGTCTGCTGTTTCATGTCCATGATCTCAAATAGGCAATAACTGCCTTGACTGAGGAAAACACTGCCCAACAAGCAAGCAGCCTTGGTGATTTATGCAAATAAGACTGCATTTTAGCAGGCCTATTGGCCATTCAGTTAATCCCAGCGGAGACTGTGTAAGGCCACCAGCCCACCAACTTGAATGATCTTCCCACCTCTAACCGCCCCATTGTGGGACTGGACAATTCTGCACAATGCTCTAGCATTAGTTTTCTGCATGCGACATTAATCTCAGTTCAATTGTGCCTTCATTTACAAATCCATGTTTCCAAGCTAACAATCTAAGTAAAGGGAACCATGAGGGCATGAGGCACAAATTATTGATTGGGAAATCATGGAGTTCATATTTAAACAACTTCGACGCTCCTGGTACTAAGTTCCTTCAATTCATTATTATTCCTTAGATCTCTAGATTTGAGAGATTTCTTGCATCTTCCTCAGAGAAAACAGATAATCATTTAGGTTACCTTCTCTCGATTCACCATTATAAATTCTCCTGACCCTGCCTGTAATAGGCCGTCATTTGTTTCAGCCAAGCACTTCCTTTTTACAAAACTGCAGAAGCTTTTGGAGTTCTTTAAAGTTTTTTTTGCTAGATTATGTTCATATTCTATTCTCTTTCCTAATCAGACATTTTTGTCCTTCTTTGCTATATTCTTAAAAACCTCCCAATCCTCACATGCAACTGTACATGCATTTCCTTTTAATCTTACGCAGTCCTGAACTCTCTTTGTTGACAATGGTTGTCTAATTGTTTTTTTTTAGTTTTTGCACCTTGAAAAAGGTATAGTTGCTGTAAGTCATTTAAAACGTTTTTAAAGGCTATCCATTGCCGATGTGCAATCATGACAAATCCACCTTGTGCCCCATGCCTTCATAATTTCCCGTATTCAAATTTAACACTCTTGCTTCACATTGAACTACCGCTCTTACAAATAAAATGTGAAATTCTGTCATATTGTGGTCACTCATCCTTAAAGGTTAGACCATAAGACATAGGAGCAGAAATTAGGCCATTCAGCCCATCGAGTCTGCTCTGCCATTCAGTCATGGCTGATACGTTTCTCATCCCCATTCTTTCACCTTCTCCCCGTAAACTTTGACCCCCTTGATAATCAAGAACGTATCTACCTCCGTCTTAAATATACCCAATGACCTGGCCTCCACAGCCTTCTGGGGCAATTAATTCCATAGATTCACCACTCTCTGGTTGAAGAAGTTTCTCCTTATTTCCATTCGAAAAAGTATTTCCTTTTGCTCTAAGGCTGTGCCTTCGGCTCCTAGTCTCCCCTACCAATGGAAACATCTTCCCAACATCTGCTCTGTTCAGGCCATTCAGTATTCTGTATCTTTCAATTAGATCTCCCCTCATCCTTCTAAACTCCATCAAGTATAGACCCAGCGTTCTCAAACATTCCTCATATATTAGGCTTTTCATTCCTGGGACCACTCTCATGAACCTCCTCTGAACATGCTCCAGAGCCACTTCATCCTTCCTGAGATATGTGGTTCAAAACTGCACACAATATTCCAAATGTGGCCTGAACAGAGCTTTATAGAGCCTCAGAAGTGAATATAAAAGCAGGGATGTGGGCTTTTATATTCAAGTCCTCTCAAAATAAATGTCATCATTACATTTGTCTTCTTAACTGCTGACTCAACCTTGAGAGAATCCTGGACTAGAATTCCCAAGTCTCCTTGCACTTCAGACTTCTGAATTTTCTCCCCATTTAGAAAATAGTCCAAGCCTCTATTCTTCCTACCAAAGTGCACGACCTCACACTTTCCAATGCTGTACACGTTTTACAACAATATTGTTAAAAATTGTGTGTCCTCTAATTGACTTCTCAACACATTCCTTTAGAAAAGCAAACCTAATACACTCCAAAAATGTGTTCTCCACAGCTCTAGTGCTCAATTGGTTTAGGCAGCCGAAATGCAGATTGAAGTGACTCCTGATAACTACTGTACATTGCCCATGTTAGTTGCTTCTCTCATCCCCTTATTAATACTATGCCATACACTACTCTTATGGTGGCCCATAATTAACTCTTGTAACGATAAATGCATAGCAATGTCTGCTACCATTTATCATTTCTTAGTTCGACCCAAACATTCCATTCATTGTTCTTCCAATCTAAGACCTATCAGTGCAGCTCCACCTATATTTGCCTCTTGTCTGACCTTTCTATATGTGAACGGCCTTGAATATTCTGCTCCTAGTCTGAGTCATCATGCAATCATGTTTCTGAATGGTAATTACATCATACCCATGTACCCCTATTACTACCTTTAGATTGTCTAACTTGTTGAAAATGCTGTGCACATTCAGATGGAGCGCCCTTAATGTTATCTTTTTGATGATTTCTGTTTTGAAGCACACTACACATTCAGATTTGTTTCTCCTATTCAATCTACCTGGCATTTTTTCAACTTCCTGTAACCAACATTACTTCTTTCCTAAAAACAACAAATGCTAGAGATCACAGCGGGTCAGGTAGCATAATGGAGAGACAGCAAGCTAACATTTTGAGTCTAGACGCTTCAGAAAGGTGTTCAACAAAGTTCCTCATGGTAGACCGATTAGCAAGGTTAAATCTCATGGAATACAGGGAGAACTAGACATTTGGGTACAGAACTGGCTCGAAGTTAGAAGGCAGAGGGTGATGGTGGAGGGTTGGTTTTCAGACCGGAGGCCTGTGACCAGTGGAGTTCCATAAGAATCGGTGCTGGGTCCACTACTTTTCATCATTTATATAAGTGATTTGGATTTGAACATAGGAGGTACAGTAAGTAAGTTTGCAGATGACACCAATATTGGTAGTGTAATGGTCAACGCAGAAGGTTACCTCAGAATACAACGGGATCTTGATCAGATGGGCCAATGGGTTGATGAATAGCAAATCAAGTTTAATCTTGATAAATGTGAGGTGCTGCATTTTGGAAAGACAAATCAGGGCAGGACTTACACACTTAATGGTAAAATCCCACCGTGTGTTGCTGAACAAAGAGATCTTGGAGTGCAGGTTCATAGCTCCTTGAAAGTGGAGTTGTAGGTAGACAGGATAGTGAAGGTGGTATTTGGTATGCTTTCCTTTATTAGTCACAGCACTGAGTATAGGAGTTGGGAGGTCATGTTGTAGCTGTACAGGACATTTGTTAGGCCACTTTGGAATATTGCATGTAATTCTGGTCTCCCTCCCATAAGAAAGGGTTCAGAAAAGATTTACAAGGAATTTGTCAGGGTCGGAGGATTTGAGCTATAGGGAGAGTCTGAATAGGCTGGGGCTGTTTCTCTGGAGCATTGGAGGCTGATGGGTGACCTTATAGAGGCTTATAAAATTATGAGGGGCATAGATAGGGTAAATAGACAGGGTCTTTTTCCCTGAGGTGGGGCAGTCTGGAATGGTGGAGGGGTAAAATTTAATACGGACCTAAGGAGCAACCTGTTCACGCAAAGGGCGATGCATGTATGGAATGAGCTGCCAGTGGAAGTGGTGGAGGCTGGTACAATTACAATATTTAACAGGCAACTGGATGAGTATATGAATAAGAAAGGTTTAGAGGAATATGGGCCAAGTGCTGAGAAATAGGACTAGATTGGGTTGGGATATCTGGTCGGCATAGACAGGTTGGACCGAAGGATCTGTTTTGATGCTGTACATCTCTAAGACTCGTCGTCAGCACTTCATCAGAGTCATTGTTGCTTTCAGTACAGATACCAGCATTTGCAGTAATTTACTCTTACTTCTTTCCTACTTGGTTTATCCCCATTCCCGTTACAAGCTAGCTTAAATGCACCCATTCAGCACAAACATACCTCCCTGTGAGGAAATCCATTCCAGGTCTATTAAGGTATAACCCATCCACTTTGTACAGATCCCAACTATGCTAGAGCTGGTCCCAATTGCTCAGGAACTAAAGCTCCTCATCACACATCATTTCTTTAACCATGTATTCAACCCTTCTGTTCTTATTCTCACTTGCATGTCACAGTAGGAATAATCCTGAGATCACTGTTCTTAAGGCCTTACTTTTTAATTTCCTTCTTAACTCCCTAAAATCTGCCTTTAGGACCTACTCCACTTCCTATCTATGCCATTGATACCAATGTGGACCACGATATCTGCTTGGTTCCCCTCCCCTTGAAGAATTTCCTGCAGTCTCTGCATAACACCCTTGCCCCAGGGAGTCAACACACCCATGGAGTCATGTTTCATCATAGAAAAAAACTGTCTGATCCCCTGGCTATGGAATGTCTGATAGCTACTGCTCAATTATTCTTTCCCCTCTCCAGTACAGCAGAGTTGGACTCTGGCCGCATTCCCCTAAGAAACCATCACCTTTACCTGCTGCCAAAAGGGAATGCCGATTAGCAAACAAGATAGACTCAGGCAATATCTGCACTATATGCCTGGTTTTCTTAGACTGCCTGTTAGTCACACATTCCTCCTTTGCATGTGTGCTTCTAATCTGTGGTGTTACCACCTCCTTACACATGCAGTTCACCGTGGTCTTCTGTCTCATGGATTCACAACTGTGATTTCACTATTGCTCAAGATCCAAAACCTGGAGATCAAGCTTGTGCAGCTGCTAACAATCCCTGCAGACATGCTTGTCTGGGACATATGGTAAGTTTAAGACTTCACTCTTACCTTTTGATCTATCAGCCTATAACTCTAAAAACACTGTTACCCTTAGAATAAACATGAACTGATAAAAATTTAACAAGCTCAGTTTTTAAAAATTGCAGAAAAAAAATTGAAGGCAAACAAAATACCCAACTTCTATTTTAAAAATGAGAAATACTAACCAATCCCACTCACCAGTTAGTTGCTTTTCCTGCAATTGCTCTCATGATATCATGCCGCTTTTGGTCTTAGTGCAGGTAGCCTTCGCAGTTCCTGTTTCATTTCATTTCCCCATTAACTCTAACTCCAGAGACTTTACTTCTTGCAACAAACCTTAAGCAAACCTTTTCTTTACACCCCCACCTCCGACCCGAATTCCCGCTTTGACTTAAATTCCCTGATACTCACTGTCTGCTTGCCTCACTCCAGTGAAAGCTTCCCTCATTCTGGCCATTCAGCTTACTCTCTAGTCTGATCTCTTTCTTACCTACTTTGTAATCTCATCTGTCATACAGGCTATTCTACCATTCTGGCTTCTTAAAGTCAGTCAATATGTTCTCAGAGTTCACAACTCCATTTTAAGACAGTTGCACATTTTAAGATCGTACTAAGATGGTGTTGAAGAATAGCTAAGTCATTAGTATGTATCAAACAAAGTTGTAGCCCTTTACTGACCCCCAGGGAATTCTGCTACTTCCAGTTGGAAAAACAGCCATTCTCAGCCAACTTAATATTCATACTGTCACTGTCCCTTTTGTTCAGTGGCCTTCAGTTTGCTGGCAAGCAAATTAAGTGGCACTTTATCAAGAATTCTGCATCTATGTATAAAAAAAGCTCATCAACATTCTTTATTACTTCATCAAAACCTCAGTTAAACACAATTTGTTTTTGATAAATCCCATGCTGGTTTACCTTACATAATCTGGCCTTGTCCTCAAGAGTTCACAATTCCGCTTTAAGTCAGTTTTAAGACATTGTTCTGAATTATTGTTTTCCCACTACCTTTATCTGCTGTCACCAGTCCAGTACTGCTCTGACGTCTCAAGGGAAAAATATGACTAACTCTTACTGCTGTGAGCCACTCCAAAGAAACACTGTAATGTTCTTTCTAATTTGTTTAGATTTAGATTACTTACAGTGTGGAAATAGGCCCTTCGACCCAATGAGCCACACCGACCCGCCAAAGAGCAACCCACCCATACCCATTCCCCTACATTTACCCCTTCACCTAACACTACGGGCAATTTAGCATGGCCAATTCACCTAACCTGCACATTTTTGGACTGTGGGAGGAAACCCACGCAGACACAGAGAGAATGTCCACACAGACAGTTGCCGGAGGCGGGAATTGAACCCGGGTCTCTGGCACTGTGAGGCAGCAGTGCTAACCACTGTGCCACCGTGCCGCCCAGTTTTCATTTAAGTTTGAGTTTCCATCATAGAGATCTACAGTACAGAAAAAGGCCCTTCGACCCATCATATCTATGCCACCCTAGCAACCATCTCACTATTTCAACCCCATTTTCCAGCACTTGACCCAGAGCTTTGTATGTCTTGACATCACAAGTGAACATCTAAATATTATCAAGGTTTCTGCCTTGATAATCCTTACTCAAATCGAGTTCCAGATTCCCACTGTAGTGATTGTAATGAGGTCAGCCAACTGGACCTCATAAAATAGGAGATCCTTGATTAGACCAGATTAACAGTCCCAGTCAGAAAGCCTTGGCTGACAGGTAAAAGGGGAGTGTCAGCGATCTGAGAGCTGAAGAGGCAGTTCTGAAGTCAAGGACTGTTCATGTGTAGATAAAGAGTGACTTGGTAAGAGGGTACCAGCCTCTGTGGAATTATTGCAGTGGCGATTAGAGTAAAGAAACACCACATGATCCTGAAGAAACTTGACTGCAACAGTTGTTTTTGAGTTGGAGAAAGTCTGGCTCATTTGCCCCTGCTGTCAAAGGCTGGGCCAGTACGTGGAAAAAATGTGTTTTTTTTCTGGGCAAATGTAAAGTTAAAATGAAAAGTAAATTCTCCCGATAACTTATGGCTTTTTCTGTTATTAGGCACTTAACTTTCTCAGAGGCACCCGATACTAAGACTTTTCAACAATTGACAGACATAGTCAAGGAATATAAAAACCCCAAACCTGCTTTAATTCCGAGATGCTATCGGTTTTACTTAGCAGTTTGAGAATCAGGGGAATCCGTGTAGGGATTTTTGACTAGGTTAAGATGACCGGCAGAGGCACGTGACTTTGATTTAATCCTTAATGAGATGCTGAAAGATCTTGTACTATGTGGGATTAATGATGTAACCATGCTTAGTATTTTCTTCAGGACCCAGGCTGGCAAGACATTGCATTTGCTGCCGGTATGCGGGTTCAAGACAGTAAAACAGTCCCTCTGGGCCTGAATTGAGTAAGAGAACTCATACACCAGTATCCAGGAGAATGCATACACTGGAAAGCGCACCCATATTTGGCTTGGAATAGGTAAGTTACTTAGTAGCATCCAAATCAGAATCAATTAAAATAAACATCTGATTAAATGGTCACCTGTTTCTAATGGAGGTTTATACTCATTAGATTAGATTAGATTAGATTACTTTACAGTGTGGAAACAGGCCCTTCGGCCCAACAAGTCCACACCGACCCGCCAAAGCGAAACCCACCCATAACCCTACATTTACCCCTTACCTAACACTACGGGCAATTTAGCATGGCCAATTCACCTGACCTGCACATCTTTGGACTGTGGGAGGAAACCGAAGCACCCGGAGGAAACCCACGCAGACACGGGGAGAATGTGCAAACTCCACACAGTCAGTCGCCTGAGACGGGAATTGAACCCGGGTCTCTGGCGCTGTGAGGCAGCAGCGCTAACCACTGTGCCACCGTGCCGCTCATGTGGCCATTTCAGTGACTCCAGGACCAGTCTTTTACAAAATTCGCCCTGAACTCCAACCCTGACATTATCATAAAACCCCAGGTAAAGGGAACCTTTCTAGTTTAAGGGTACAACTTCAGTTCCAGTCTCACATGAGAAGCAAATGGTTCATTTACCACTGATTGTTTTAAAAGGGTCAGGCCCAAGCCTGATGGGGAGAAATTGGTTGAGAAAGATTTAATTTGATTAGCTCAACATTTTTTTCAATTAGAGAATGGCTGCCTGAGTGAATTCTTAATTCAATACATGGCAGATTTTCAGGAAGTTCTAGGATCTATCAAAAGAGCCCAAGGCTACCTTGCGTGCTGACCAGGAAACAATTGCACAACTCTGCAAGGCCCGCCCAGTGCAATTTGCCTGACATGCAAAAGTAGAGTCAGAAATCAGGAGGCTGGAAAGTGAAGAGATCATGAAATCAGTACAGAGTGCTGAATAGGCAGTACCGAATGTACTGATTGAGAAGTCCAGCAGGTCGGTTTACCTTTGTGGGCATTTTAAACAAATGGTAGACTGTTTTCCCCAACAGGATAAATACCCAATACCTTGCATAAAGGACTTGTACGGCAGGCTGAAGGGGGAGCTGTCCTTCACAGAGTCATATATACCTGCAATTGCAGTTAGATAGAATCCAGAAGAGTGCTACAAGGGTTTGTACCAACTTATGAAACTGCCTTTTCTGGTATCATCAGCCAATCCCATTTTTCAGCAGATGCAGAATATTTTATAAGGTTTACCCTACCTCAGATTGCTATTTATCTGGACAACGTGCTAATAACAGGAAAGACCAATAGAGAGCAATTAGAGAACTTGGATAGAGTCCTTAGATGTCTCTCCAAGGTGAGTAAAAAATATGTTTCAGGCACCCAAAGTAACTTACTTGGGCTACAGAGTCAACAAGAACAGATTATATCTCTTGGAAGATAAAGTGAGAGCAATCAAAGATGCCCCACCTCCCATGTCTGTACTGGAGTTTAGGTCCTTCTTTGGATTGGTGAAGTTTTGCAGAAAACTCATACATCACCTGGCCTCTATCCTGGCACCCTACATCTGTTGCAGCTGTAAAGATTCTGGTGCGGCCGCACTTGGAGTGTTGCGTACAGTTCTGGTCACCACAATATAGGAAGGATTTGGAAGCTTTGGAACGGGTTCAGAGGCAAGTTACTGGGATGATGCCTGGTATAGAGGGAAGGTCTTATGTGGAAATGCTTAGGGACATGAGGCTATTTTCATTAGAGAGAAGAAGATTGAGAGGTGACTTGATTGAGGCATGTAAGATAATCAGAGGGTTAGATAGGTTGGACAGTGAGAGCCTTTTTCCTCAGATGGTGATGGCTAGCGTGAGGGAACATAGCTTTAAATTGAGGGGTGATAGATATAGGACAGATGTCAGAGGTAGTTTCTTTACTCAGAGAGTAGTAGGGGCGTGCCTGCAATTGTAGTAGACTCGCCAACTTTAAGGGCATTTAAATGGTCATTAGTTAAACATATGGATGAGAATGGAATAGTGTAGGATAGATAGGCTTCAGACCGGTTCCACAGGTCAGTGCAACATTAAAGGCCGAAGGGCCTGTACTGCGCTGTAATGTTCTATGTCTTATCTGCTATTGATAGAGGAGCAGCCTGAGAAATAGCCAAGAGATAGCTACTTCTTCACTTCCCTAAAGGCTATCACCATCGAAGGTGTTGGCACACTATGAGCACAAGTGAGATCTAGTACTGACATGGACTGCCTCCCTGTACAATTTTGGGGTGGTGTTGGGTCACAGATGGCTCTATGGAGTGTATGCTTCCTGTGGCTTTCATTGATACACAGCACAAATGCACCCAGATAGAGTGTGAAGGTTTGGTGGTCATCATTGGTTTGAGAAAGTTCCACCAATATATTTAAGGACATAAATTTGTAATAGAGACAGACCACAAACCCTGGCTAGGAGCTCAGCATTAGGCTCTCATTATAGAGTCACAGGTTAGAACATCATCCGGGAGCCCAAGTAGCAAATGCGGCACGGTGGCACAGTGGTTAGCACTGCTGCCTCACAGGGCCAGAGACCCGGGTTCAATTCCCGCCTCAGGCGACTGACTGTGTGGAGTTTGCACGTTCTCCCCGTGTCTGCGTGGGTTTCCTCCGGGTGCTCCGGTTTCCTCCCACAGTCCAAAGATGTGCAGGGCCAGGTGAATTGGCCATGCTAAATTGCCCGTAGTGTTAGGTAAGGGGTAAATGTAGGGGTATGGGTGGGTTTCGCTTCGGCGGGTCGGTGTGGACTTGTTGGGCCGAAGGGCCTGTTTCCACACTGTAATGTAATCTAATCTAATCAGATGCCTTGAGCTATCACCTGCTGGCAGATACACCACTGGTGGGTGGTCCGATCTGGTGTTAAACTTTCTGGAGACTTTTCCTGTCATCAAAATGACAACACCAGATTGTCGTCGCAAAAAGTTCCAGTCCTTGTAAAATGAAAACAGTTGGTGGTAATGGGGGAATCAAAAGGGCCATCATAACCAGAAATATAGCCATTCTCAACCCGGCAACACCTGATCACCACGGAGGATGGCATTAAATTATGGGGGGCAAGAATGATAGCCTTGACAAAGGTCAGAGCCAGAGACTGGCTGAACTCCACCAGAGTCGTCCAGGGTTTTCAAAATGAAGATGCTCGTGAGAAGTTATGTCTGGTGGCCAGGATTCGATGCAGATACCCAATCACAGGGAACATTCTGGTGAACCACCTCTGCATACCCTCTAATGCAATCACATCTTTCCTACAGTGTGGTGACCAGAACTCCACACAGTACTCCAGTTGTGACCTAACTAAATATCGTTACAGCTCAAACAGAACGTCCATGCTTTTGCAATAAATGCATCGACCGGTAAAGACAAATAGCCTTCTTAACTATCTGATTAACTTATCCTGCCACTTTCAGAGATCTATGGACAAGAACCTCAAGATCCCTGTGTCCTTCTGAACTTCTTAGTTTCCTGCCATCCTATGAGTACTCCCTTGACTTATTCCTTCTTCCAAAATACATCACATCCCATTTATCAGGATTAAATTCTATCTGCCACTGATTGAGTCACCTGACTAATTCATTCATATCCCTCCCATACCCAAGACTTTTTTCCTCATTATCAACCACCTGACCAATCTTTGTGTCATCTGCAAACTTACTTACCATCACCCCCACATTCTCATCTACATCATTTATGAATACCACAAACAATAAGGGTTCTAGCGCCGAATCCTGTGGTATACCAGTGCATACTGGGTTCCAGTCACACAGTCTTCTACCACGACCGTCTGTCCCCTGTCACTTAGCCAGTCTGGATCTAACTTGCAAAGTTACACTGGATCTCAAAAGCTTCTACCTTCATTATCAGTTTTCAATGTGGAAACTTGTCAAAGACCTCGCTGAATCCATATAAAGTACATCATCTGCTCCACCCTCATCTATAGACTTCATTATCTTCTTGAAAATTCAACCATATATGACAGGCATGATCTCCATCTGACAAAGCTATGCAAACTATCCCTGATCAAACTTTACATTTTCAGGTGTTTGGTAAAGCTCTACACAGGAGGTTAATAAACAAAATTAAAACACATAAAATTGATAATATACTAGCAGGGATTAAGGATTGGTTAACAGACAGAAAGTAGAGAGTAGGGATGAAGTCATTGTCAGGTCAGAACGCTGTGAATAGTAAGTATGACAAGTATCATTTCTTTGTTATCAGATGTTCACAATCTACATCAATGATTTGGATATGTGACCCTATTGTAATATTTCCAAATTTGCAAATGATAAAAAACTTGGTGGGAATGTGCTCTGTAAGGATCATGCAGAGAGGCATCAAGTGGATTTAGAATAGCCAAGAGTCTGGCAGATGGAATATAATGTGGACAAGTGTGAAGTTATCCACCTTGGTCGAAGTGGAAATGCCGAGTAGTTCTTTAACGTTGAGAGATTGTGAATTGTTGATGTCCTTGTTTATAAATCACTGAAAGCTAGAATTCAGGTACAGTAAACAAGCTGGTAGGCAAACAGTATGCTAGCCATTATTGCAAGACGACTGAGTACAAGAGCAAAGAAGTTTGATCTATATTGTATAGAACAATGGTGAGACCGCAGCTGAAGTACTGTGTGCAGTTCTGGTCCCTTTCGCTATAGGTCCCTTACTTACTATAGAGGAAATGCATTGGAAGTTCACCAGATTAAGTTTTGGGATGCTGGGACTGTCCTATGAGAAAAGATTGGGCGGGCAGACCTATACTCTGTGAAGTTTAGAAGAATGAGAGGAAAACTCATTGAAACTTACAAAATTCTTTCAGTTATAAACTCAATAAATTCAGAAAGAACATTTCCCATGACTGGAATCTAGAACCAGTGGGGACTCAGAATAAAAGGCAAACCATTTAGTACTGAGATGAGGTGGAATTTCTTCACTCAGGCAGTGCTGAATCTTTGGCAATAACATAATTTGCTGGAAAAATACAGCAGGTCTGAGAATCTTGTGGAAATGTAGCAGGATTAACATTCCACTGATTGTAGCTAGAAATAGATAGGCATATACACTAAAGATGGGGATTGGGAGAGTGGGAAGGAGTAAACAATGGCAGAGACGGATACAGAATAGACTGGCCGAAAGAAGACAGCGAGTGGTAATGGATGGAAAGTATTCTGCCTGGAGGTCGGTGACTAGTGGTGTCCTGCAAGGATCTGTTCTTGGGCCTCTGCCCTTGAAAGGTTTTATAAATGATTTGGATGAAGAAGTGGAAGGGCGAGTTAGTGAGTTTGCCAATGACACAAGGGTCGGTAGTGTTGTAGATGGTTGGTGGTGTGTCGAAGGCTGTTGCAGGCGACAACGTGACAGTGACAGGATGCAGAACTGAGCTGACAGGTGGCAGATGGAGTTCAAACTGAATAAATGCAAAGTGATTCATTTTCAAATGTCAAATTTGAGTGCTGATTACAGGGTTAAAGACAGGATTCTTGACAGTGTGAAGGAACAGTGGGATCCATATACATAGATCTCTCAAAGTTGCCACCCAAGTTGTTAGGGCTGTTAGGAAGGCATATGGTGTTTTGTTTTTCATTAACAGGGGGATTGGGTTTAAGAGCCATGAAGTTTTGCTGCAGCTCTATAAACTCTGGTTAGACCACACTTGTCCAGTTCTGGTCACCTATGTAGATTAGATTAGATTAGATTAGATTACTTAGTGTGGAAACAGGCCCTTCGGCCCAACAAGTCCACACCGACCCGCCGAAGCGCAACCCACCCAAACTTATTCCCCTACATTTACCCCTGACCTAACACTACGGGCAATTTAGCATAGCCAATTCACCTAACCTGTTTATAGGAAGGATGTAGATGCTTTAGAGAGGGTGCAGAGGAGCTTTGCCAGGATGCTAACTGGATTGGAGGACTTGTTTTATGAACAGAGGTTGAGTGAGCCAGGGCTTTTCACACTGCAGAAAAGAAGGAAGAGAGGTGACTTGATAGAGGAGTACAAGGTAATGAGAGTCATAAATGGAGTGGATAGCCAGCAACTTCTCCCCAGGCCAGAAATGGCTGTCAGGAGGGGTCATCATTTTAAGGTGATTAGAGGAATGTATGGGGAGATGTCAGAGATAGGTTCTTTACGCAGAGTGCTGGATGCATGGAATGCACTGCCAGAGGTGGGAGTGGAGGCAGAGACATTAGGCACATTTAAGCAACTGCTGGACAAGCACAAGGATGGTTGCAAATTGAGGGGTGTGTAGGTTAGGTTGATCTTATATTAAGATAAATGCTCAGCACAACATTGTGGGTCGAAGGGCCTGTACTGTTCTATGTTCTATGGAGAAGAAAGTGAGGTCTGCAGATGCTGGAGATCAGAGCTGAAAATGTGTTGCTGGAAAAGCGCAGCAGGTCAGGCAGCATCCAGGGAACAGGAGAATCGACGTTTCGGGCATAAGCCCTGAAGAAGGGCTTATGCCCGAAACGTCGATTCTCCTGTTCCCTGGATGCTGCCTGACCTGCTGCGTTTTTCCAGCAACACATTTTCAGCTATGTTCTATGGAGCCCAGAGAGAGAGAAAGAGTTGGGCAGTTACTGCTTTACCTAGAAGGCTTGCCTGGGTCATTGGATAGTGAATCTTTAGAATTCTCTACCTCAGAGAGCTGTGAAAACTTCATAATTAGATATGTTTCAGACAGACATTGATAGATTACTGGTTATTAGAGACATCAAGGATGATGGGGGACAGCATGTGAACATGGCATTGAGGTGGATGCCCAGCCAAGATCTAGAATAGCAGAGCATGCTCGCAGTGTTGAATAGCCTACTGCTGTGCCAATGTTCAGATGATCTTACTGAAACATAAGATTCTGAGGGAGCTTGACAGGGCAGATACTGAGAGGATGTTCACTCCTTGTACAGGAATTTAAAACTACTGGCACAGTTTAAAAAAAAAAGAGATTTCCCCAATCAAAATAAAGATGGATAGGAATTTATTCACTTAGAGGATCTAATCCAGAGAGCAGTGGAGGCTGGATTATTGAATATATTCATGGCAGCGTTAAACAGATTTTTGGTCAATCAGGGAGTCAGAGCATATGGGGGCAGGCAGGAGATTAGAGCTGACTCTACAATCAGTTTAGCTACAATTTTATTGAATGACTCTTAAAAGCCCAAAGGTTCAAATGTCAACTCCTACCCCGATATGTTGTCTTCTTAGGTTCAGCACTTCACAGCCAAAAATATATATTGTTGAAATGTGGTCACTACTATTATATCATAATAGTGGTAGGTACTGCTCAGGAAATTTGCTGATTTCAAAATGTTGCCACATAAGTGTTCTTATACCTTGCTAGATTTCCACTATTGAAAAGAATGCAAATGTGAAGGCAGAAAATGACATGTTCTGTGGATATTGCAATATGAGACTATCGAGCATCATGCAGAATTTATGAAATAACAACTGTTTCTAGTAGAGTGCGTTGGAAAATCCTGTCGAGTACATTTCTGGTATTTATTGTCCTTAAAACTCGTGATGGATCTTTCCTATGGAACATAGTTTATATGGAACATGGAATGAGATTATCTGTGACAGAGCAACGTCACAATATTCTCAATAAACCCTGATACCAGGCAGCACTGATGTCAACTACACTTTGTGGAAAACTCTTCCTTGAAATTCTGCCAGCAGAAACAATCCATTGAACTTGGTCTGTTCTTCTGCTCAGAGAAAAACAAAACAAAAGTACAGCTGGATCAACGCTTAACTACAGCACACTTATTATCATCACATTTTAATTGACTCTCCCCAAGCTTTACAGCTGTAACTTCAAAAATTTCCAGTTTCACATTTTGGTAAAGGCTGGATTCATAAATGATCATTGTATTTAGTGTGGGAGGAACAAAGAGTGCGTATTTTCATAGGGGAAAAAAAAATCAGTTTCTGACTAACGTCTCAATACGATCTCACACTGGTAACAACAACAACTTTTCATTTATGATGTTGAACCTTTGGCATGTATGAAATAAGCCAAAGCATTTTTCATTGATGTATCATACAATTAAAGCCCAAGGGTAAAACCTTGTCCCTAGAAAAATACACAAATTAAACATATTTTCAAATTAAACATACTTTCAAATTAAACATACTAACACTTTTTACCTCCCCCCTCCCAACTATCCCTCTCCCAAATAAAACCCTGCCACTGTACTTAATTGAAACCTGTTACATCTTTAACTTTTTCCTGTTCTGACAAGTTAGGCATTGACCTGAAGCTGTAACATTATAAATCAGTAATGCCCCTTCAATCACTGGAAGCAGTTTAATTTACTCAGGCTGAATTCTTCAGAATTTTAAACACCCCGTATCAAAACTTCTCCTCGCCTTCTCTGCAGTTAGCATAACAACCTCAGTTTCTCTAGTCTAGTTTCATAACTGTAATCCTTTATCTCCTTGAAACGTTTTCAAATAAATCTTTTCTACACCCTCCATTGCATTAATATCATTCCTAAAGTGTGGTGTCCAGAATCGGAAACAATACTCCATCTTACACCAAACTACTTTAGATTAGGTTAGATTCCCTAAGTATGGGACAAGGCCCTTCGGCCCAACAAGTCCACACCGACCCTCTGAAGAGTAACCCACCCAGACCCATTTCCCTCTGACTAATGCACCTAACACTATAGGCAATTTAGAACGGTCAATTCACCTGACTTGCACATCTTTGGACTGTGGGAGGAAACTCAAGCAGACACGGGGAGAACATGCAAACTCCACTCAGACAGTTGCCAGAGGCCAGAATCGAACCTGGCTCCCCGGTGTTGTGAGGCAGCAGTGCTAACCACTGAGCCACCATGTGTTTCATATATGGCTGAAGTAAATAGCTGGCTTTCTGTATGTTACACCTTTATTTATGAAGTGCAGGACAACATATTTTATTCACTGTTTAGTTAACCTGTCCTTCCAGCTTCAAGGGTTTGTGCAGAAACTCTCCAAAATCTCGGTTTCTGTCCACCACTTCCAAATATACCAGTTAACTTGTACTATCTTCCAATAAAAATCCATTACCTTCCAATTTTTGGCATTGAATTTCACCTGCCAAATGCCTGCCCATTTCAAAGATTGTCCATGTCCTTTTGAAGTATATTACTATTTTCCTTACTGTTTACTACACATCCAAACTTTTTCACCAAACTATGAACTGCACCCAAAGTTCAAACCACTAATTTATATCAAGAATAACAGTAGTCCTACTACTAAATCTTGAAAAAGTGAAAGTATACCATTTTCCAATCTAAAAAACAGCCATTCACCATAACTCCCTGTTTTCTATCTAATAACTGACTATATATTCATGTTGCTACTGCCACTTTCTTTCTATGGGATTAAAATTTCACCACACAGGAAACTGAGAGTCAGCAATTCTTCCATCTCATCCATTTGGGTTTGATTTAAATTCAAAAGCCAAAGCATTTTTGTCCCATCGGTCTGGGATTGATGTGAGTTTGTGTCTTCCACGGTGGAATATTTGTTTCATAAAATACATAACTGTTTCTGCAATAAATATGAACTAAGTTAAATTTCAGACTATTGCCAAATTGTTTACACATCAGTTTAGGTGCCTGACAAACTCAAGGAGGAAAGAATGCTACTTTAAAGTTTACAATGCAATTCTAAAGTTCTCATGCATAATATTTTCATGCAGTATATTTTTCTGCCAAAAGACACACTTCAATACACCACAGAATCTATTTTAAATTGAAAATGTAACTTCACTTATTGGTTGCAGTCTGGAAAAATTAGACCTGCTGTTTGAGATTTCTGGTGAAATTAAGTATGAGTACCTTCAAATTGCACAGTTATATTGTGAAACACTGCAGTTTTCAAAGTACAACAGATCATTTCCTAACAAGGTCAACTACTCTTCATATTGTGGTCGAGAGCTTCATCATTGGTACACAAACAATTTAAGATCCTTGGCATATGTGGATACAACTTGTGGGCGGCACAGTGGTTAGCACTGCTGCCTCACAGCGCCAGAGACCCAGGTTCAATTCCCGCATCGGGCAACTGACTGTGTGGAGTTTGCACGTTCTCCCCGTGTCTGCGTGGGTTTCCTCCGGGTGCTCCAGTTTCCTCCCACAGTCCAAAGATGTGCAGGTTAGGTGAATTGGCCATGCTAAATTGCCCGTAGTGTTAGGTAAGGGGTAAATGTAGGGGTATGGGTGGGTTGCGCTTCGGCAGGTCGGTGTAGACTTGTTGGGCCGAAGGGCCTGTTTCCACACTGAAATGTAATCTAATCTAAAACTTACTGCGTTGCATAACAAACACCATTATATCATAACTACATTTTCAATATTGATATAGACAGCTGTTTGGTCATACTCAAGTTGCATCACGTTTTTTAAAACATTTATTACCTTGAGGCCTAGTATCTCACCAAACCCACACTGCATTAATTGCCTACCCCACCATTATGGCATCTCTTACATCTAATTTCTGCCTCATCTTACCCTGCCACCTTCCGAGAACAATTTGGCACTCAGCAGGAATCCACTCAAATTCTGGATTAGTGGTGCTGGAAGAGCACAGCAGTTCAGGCAGTAAAATCAACGTTTCGGGCAAAAGCCCTTCATCAGGAATAGAGGCAGAGAGCATGAAGGGTGGAGAGATAAGTGAGAGGAGGGTGGGGGTGTGGAGAAAGTAGCATAGAGTACAGTAAGGGAGTGGGGGAGGGGATGAAGGTGATAGGTCGGGGGGGAGGAGGGTGGAGTGGATAAGTGGAAAAGAAGATAGGCAGGTAGGACAAGTCATGGGGACGGTGCTGAGCTGGAAGTTTGGAA
>NC_057714.1:19808010-19833134 GCF_004010195.1 Chiloscyllium plagiosum | reverse complement strand
GGGTAGACAGGTTGAGGCGGTTAATGTCCCGGCGGCAGTTGGAAATGAAGAGGTCGAGGGCGGGTAACAGGCCAGCGCAGGGTGTCCAGGTGGATGCAGTGTGTTGGAGGTGGGTGAAGGGGTCCTCGTAAAGTAGACGGGAGTCCTGATTGTGAAAGTAAGCTCGAAGGTGGAGGCGGCGGAAGAAGTGTTCGACGTCACGGCGTGTATTAAATTCATTGATGCATGCATCCACTCAAAGACTGGCATCCCATTTTTAAAATGCAACAGCGCACTGACATTCCAAATCTGCCTGGCACTTTGAAGGATACACCCACAAGTAGTCAGAGAAGAGGATGACACCACCACATTCCTTGACAGGGACGCAGACAAGTTGCTGCAATGGAGGACCAACCTCTTCCGCCAGAATTGCCAGAGGAGGCCATGACACCAAACCCTTCCAGGCAGGTCTGAGGCCTTCGCTGGGACAGTGATGTTTCTCAGGTGCACAGGAAAATCCAGCAGTTATGAAGAAAAGGTCAATGGCTTTCTCTGCTCTGTCAGATTAAGTGTTACACCCCTTCTTCGCTCTCCACCTCACTATCTCTTCCACTGCACACACCTCGCACTAAGACACGTGCCCCAGCTTCTCACTACTACCCTCATCTTCAACAACTTCCCTCATTCACATTCCTCACCCACCTCCCACAGCACTAACCTTGCATGCTCTCTTCACTGTCTCCTCAGTCCTTTACTGTATCGTAGGATCATAGAATCCAGTCAGTACATAAAGAGGCCATTTGGCCCAGAAAAGCTGCGTCGACCCTCCGAGAAGCATCACACCCAGACCCACAACCCCCACCCTATCCTCATAACCCCACATTTCCTGTGACTAATCCATCTAGCCTACACATCCCTGGACACTAGGGGCAATTTAGCACGGCCAATCCACCTAACCTGCACATCTTTGGAGTGGGAGGAGGCTATAGCACCTGATGGAAGCCTACAGAGAAATGGGAATGTCACAAAGTCGGTGTGCAAAACACTAAAATTGCAAAATGGGAGAAAGTATTGTGCCATCTCTTTAAAAGCTGGTGTTCCTTTTGGTGTTGAGAGATTTAAAAATGAAAGTCTGTGGGTAAGCAGCTGCAGGTGCTCAAATTGACACAATCCATCAAAAAGCCATTCAGCTAGCAGGCCCAAGCAGTATTTTTACTCAGGCAACAGTTTAAATTAAGGCAATTAATTTAAAAAAGGCACTTGGGAGACTAAGTACCAATTAAATTTAAATCTGTTGATTTTGACTACCTTGAACTAATCCAATTGTAAAGAAATTAATATGTAACCAAGGGTGTAAAAGACGTGGGCATTTGAAAAATTAGAGCAGGAGCCAATTGCCACCTGTATAGAGAGCAAATCCTGCCATCCGAAGAAGAGATACCAGACTCTCACAAGCAATCTCTACCCTCTCTAATAAAGCACCATCCATCTATAAGGTACATGGCATATTTAACAAATATTCTTGACACCAGAATTCATCAGAGAGAGACGATCAGAACAGACAGAATTACAGAGAAAACATCCCTGACAGCAGAAACAGCAGAGAGGATGACGACCATTCTGGAGGATCCATTCCATGTGAACTTTGAGAGACTATGTTTTAATTTATTGTTCTTAACAATTGGATTTATAAATGGGATCTGTATTATTGAAACAACATACCAATAGAATCTTGTTTTATTTGGGGAATAGGTAATTAGGAAGTAATTGCTCAGTTTGTTAGGAATTCTGTTAATCTGTTCACTGCTGGAGTTAGATAAATAAATTGTTACTTGTTAATTGTAAAGTGAGTGAAAGGATTTCATTTCATTTAATGACCCTTTTATGACAGGTTGTGGGGGTGAGAGGCAAGTCCCTTCTTTATCAGATTACGAGGCGAGGTGCTTCCCTCTGGGTGTTTTGATCTTAATTATCAGAGGGGTGTCGACCTCCCCTTCGTGACAGGCAGAACATACAAAATCCACACAGGCATTTGCCCAAGGATGGAATGGAACCTGAGTCCTTGGCACTGAGAGGAAACAGAGCTATTCACTATGCCACCACATCTCACCATCTTTCCCACACATGCACCAACACTGATAGCCTTTAAACACACTGTAATTTCACTCATTCTCTTCTTTATTCTCATTGCAAAAGAAGGCAATTCATAACAGCACAGAGAGAGAGACTGGGTAGGAACCCACCATCAAGCTCTGAAGGCATTAGAGGATAGAATTGCTTACTGCAGAGGCTGTGTGTTTGCTCTGTGAGCCACTGATAAATGGAGCAATGGTAAAAAGATTTATCCCACCACTGTACAGCAAGCCCCGACTGAGGACTACTGAGCAACAAGACAAACTGCCTGGCTATGCGACTGTACTAATTGGCATGGCATGGCAGGAATGATGTGAGTAACCAGGTAGGCACTATGATATGGAAGTGCCAGTGTTCGACTGGGGTGGATATGGCTAGAAGTCAGGCGAATCAGGTTATAGTCCAACAGGTTTATTTGCAAGAGATTTGAGTGGTGCTGGAAAAGCACAGCAGGCTTCATTGCAATTGTTGACTGATTGTGCCACACATAGATTAGATTACATTACAGTGTGGAAACAGGCCCTTCGGCCCAACAAGTCCACACCGCCCCGCCGAAGCGCAACCCACCCTTACCTAACGCTACGGGCAATTTAGCATGGCCAATTCACCTGACCTGCACATCTTTGGACTGTGGGAGGAAACCGGAGCACCCGGAGGAAACCCACGCAGACATGGGGAGAACGTGCAAACTCCACACAGTTAGTCGCCTGAGGCGGGAATTGAACCCAGATCTCTGGCGCTGTGAGGCAGCAGTGCTAACCACTGTGCCACCGTGCCGCCCATCTCACCATAGCGCACATTGCTCATACCCTTGTAAGAATCACTTTCTCATGAATATGCTTTAATATTAATCCAGAGGTGTATTTTTGAATTACATCCTTCACAAGGTGACTACTTAAACTTGAACCTTCATGATGTGATAATGACTTAATTAGTAGGCAAACAGAAGCCGCTGGCTATTAATTTTATTTATCAGCCTCAGACTTTCCTTTGACTGCTTAGCTACTCTGGGCCAGAAAAGTACAGTTAAGGCTGATTTTAAAATAGCATTTCTGATGATAAATGCATGAGTTACAAGGCAAGTTTCATACTGTTGGCAGAGCAGTGGCGCAGTCAATATCCTGACCTATTTGACAATTCCTAAAGATTGGATGAAAACCAAATAAACATATTTCATTTCTTGATAATGACAAGTAACTGAATTACAGCAAACAGGACTCAAAATAGACAAGGAAATGTAATGTTAAGTATTACTAAAAGCATAGCTACATCATTAAAAAGAAAAATTCTCAAAAATATATCAAAATTGCTTCTAAATGTGTTCCATGCTTTTTAAAACGACATTCAAATCTTGATGTCAAAGTTTAACCAGCTGTTTTTTCATAAATTTTGAGAAATTTCATATTCAGGATCAGATGAAGATAACTGGTGGAAAATCTGATGGAGCATCAATTATTTAATGATAACCTTTTAAGCAGTGCTACAGCAGTTGACAACATGTATTCAAATATGTCTCCCAGATAGTCTGATGGGGGAGCTAATCAGAAAATAGTCAACAACAGGGAAAAAAAAAAGAGTCATCATCCCCAGCAATTTGTCTATTTACTCTAGAATTTAGAAGAATAAGGGGTGATCTGATCAAAGTCTTTAAGACAGTAATAGGAGAAGGCACGGTTGGTAAAGACAAATTACTTGCACTGGTTGGGGATTCTAAAACTAGGGGGCAGAGCAAAAAAATTAGGGCCAGACCATTCAGGTGAGATATTAGGAAGCCCTTCAACACACAAAGAATGAGCGAGGTTTGGAACTCTTCCACAAACGCAATGGATGCTGGGTCAATTGTTAATTTTACATCTGAGATAAATAACTTTTTTTTGAGGCAAAGGTATAAGGGATAAGAGCTGAAGACAGATATATAGAGTTAAGCCAGAGATCACCCCCGATCTCATTGAATGGTGGAACAGGGTCAAGGGGTTGAATGGTCTACTCCTGTTCTTATGGTCCTGTAACAGGTGATGAGACACAAGTCAGTTTCTCAGCATGGAGAGGAGTGGCAGATTAAGTAAATATGTTAGTGTTCCAAAGAGTTGATGGCAAGGTTAAAAAAAAATTAACAACCTCACCATGTGTTTCACATTTTTGTACTTATTGCGAGATCCAGTAAACGGCCCTGTGAGTACAACTAGCATCTTATACATTGCTTTCAAACTGACAGCATTTGCAGTATCTTGCTGTTGAATAAATAATCCTTCTCTGCCTTCCTTTCTGGGCAATGCCCCCAATCATCTCCTGGCTTACATTCACCTCCTCAGAACCTGCTGCCTCCCTTGGAACTACTGTTTCCTTTTGATGTTTCACCCTTCCATGGTGTAGACTATGCTAGAAACATGGAAAATCATGAGGAGGCCATTCAGTCCTTCATGCCAGCTCTGCTTTCAAAATAATCATGGTTGGTCATCCAACTCAGAACCATGTTCCTGCTTTCTCCGCATACCCTTTGATCCCCCTAGCCCAAAGAACTACATCCAACTCATTCTTGAAAACCATCAATGTTTTGGCCTCAACCACTTTCTGTGGCAGAGAATTCCAAAGATTCATCACTCTCTGGGTGAAGACATTTCTCCCAATCTCCGTCCGAAATAGCTTCTCCTTAAGTCTGTGACCTCTGGTTCTAGACTCCCCGTTATTCAGAAATGTCCTTCCTGCATTCACCCTCTCTATTTCTGTTTCTATGAGGTTCCCCCCCATTCTTCTAGACTCTAATTAATTTAGTCTTAAACAATCCAGTATATCTTCATGCATCAGTCCTGCAGCTCCAAGGAATCAGCCTGGTAAATTTCCCCCTGCCTTATCCCACTTCCAACCTTCCAATTCTGCACTGTCCTCATGACCTGTCCTGGATGTCCATCTTCCTTCCCACCTATCCACTTTACCCTCCTCTCCGACCTATCACCATTACCCCTACCTCCATCTACCAATCGGACTCTCAGCTACCTTTCCCCCAGCCCCATCCCCCCTCCCATTTATCTCACCACCTCCTTGGCTTACAGCCTCATTCCTGATGAAGGGCCTTTGCCCGAAACATCGATTCTGCTTCTTCTCGGATGCTGCCTGACCTGCTGTGCTTTTCCAGTGCCAAACTCTCAACTCTAATCTCCAGCATCTGCAGTCCTCACTTTTGCCTGGTAAATCTTTGTTGTACTTTCACCATAGCCAGAACATCCTTCCTCAAACAAGAGGGCCAAAACCGCACACAATATTCCATGTGTAGTATCTCAACAAGACTCCGTACAATTGCCACAAGACATCCCTGCTCTTGTACTCAGATCCCCTCGCTAGGAAGGCTAACACACCAGTTCCCTTCTTCGCTGCCTGCTGCACCTGCAATAAAGACTCTCAGTGACTTATGTACAAGGTCTTATAGCTCTTCCCACTTTCCTACTTCAAATATCCAGTTAATGAGGACTGGGCAAAAGTTTATCAGGTAGAATTTTCAACTGATTATCATAAGAGAAATTTTATGACTGGTTCACTGAATTCAAATGACGGATCATTTAGGCATTAGGAAAACACAGGCTAAAGTCTTTCAATATTTTTGCTGGCTAAAGATGTGGTCATATTTTCCTAGACAGGTTGTATACATCACCATGGGAAAAACCCCAATCATTAATTAAATCTGTGGCTTTAATTCCAATGTCAGCTTTTGAAAAATAACATAGCAGGTTCTTAATTGATTGTGCAGAACCACAGCCTAAAACAGGGATGGGAATCACTATCCCTTAACAATTATGCACGTTTCCAGACTTCCTGAAGGAAAAATTACTGCAAAGGTGATTGTGGAAAATTCAGTTAACCTTCCTCTTTATAAGATATGGAGTTGCCAAGGTAATCCAATCAGATCAAATTCAAAGTTTGTGTTGCAAATATTCAAAGAAATAACAAATAGTTTGGGAATAAAACAATTTATAGCTTCTGCTTACCACCCATAATCTCAAGATGCATTGGCGGGATGGCATCAAATTTTGAATATAATTGAAGTTTAATTGTCAATAATATTCTAAAGATTGGAATAAAGGTATTCCTTTGTTACTTTTTGTCATTAGGAATGTTCCTAATGAATCTACAGGATTAGATGCATGAACTGAGGACTAATTATATTAGTGAAAAAAAACTTGATAAACCGAAGCTCAAACACCACACTTCCAGCTTATGTTTTGAATTTCAGACAGGAATTGACCAAACTTTGAGAGTTGGCTAAAAAGCATCTGAAGGGTGCTCGACAAACAATGAAAACAAGAGCGTGTATTAAATAAAAAGGCCCAAGTTTGAAATCTGTTGGAGACAATGATTTAATGTTGTTCTGAAAAACAGTCCTCAAAAAAAGTTATACTGGACTCAAAAGGTTAACCCTGTTTCTTCGCCCATAGATGCTGCTATGTTTCTCCAGCATTCTCTGGAGAATTATTACCGGTCTCTGGGTAGGTATAAAAAGCAAGGTTCACTGGATCTTCTCAAATTAAAAATAAACCAAATGGTGAAAATGATGCAATGGGTATTCCAGATGGGAGAAAGAAAAAAGTGAGTGTCTCATGTGAATATTTTTAAGAGATAGTATAACAGAGATGATAGGCAAGGCAAACATGTACATATGATAGTGAAAAATAGGGAATGAAATAGGTAATCTGAACAATTAGATAATGAATCAGAAATTTAAAATTCACAAGTTGACCGTCCAGCAATCAAACTGAATAATACAGGTGCTGAAACTGTTAGATAGCATGGTGTTTTATCTTTCAGAAAACTATCAAAGTGACTTACAAAGGCTATTATAGAATTGCAAAATCTATTTGTGGGATAAGGCCAGCATAAATATTTGTGATTGTTCATGATCGTGATGTGTGGATGTATCAGCTGCAAAACAAAATCACAAAAGACTTAATCGAGAAATAGTAGCTCAAGCGAGTAAGGAGATTAAGTTCATGATGGACAATAACATTGTTGAACCAAGTCATAATGTCTGAAGCTCACCTATCATGTTGGAATGAAACCAATTCTGCATTGATTACAGTGAAGTCAACGTGGTAATGAAAATTAAACCATATTTTATTCCAAGATTGGAGGACAGTACTGAATGAATGGATATGCACGATTTGTCACAAAAATCAACTTGCTAAAAGGATATTGGCAAGTTCTGTCAACTAATAGTGCCAAGGGAATGACAATTTTTACAACACTGGGCTGACTTTACCAATACAAAGTTATCTCATCTGGAATGAAAAATGTAAGGCTCCAATGATTAACCGTGAAAGTCAATGAAGGACATTGTAATTGTGAGTTTACAACGACGGTTTGGTTGTGTTTAGCCAGACATGGAAATAAGAGTTTACATCATTTGACAGATAGATTGGCTACGAAAAGCCAATTTGATTATAAATTTGGCTAAGTGGTGAATCTTCCAAAGCAATGATGACTTATTTGGACCAAATAAGGCCAAGCAGCACTGAGAGAAGTGAAAGCAAGGACTATTTCTCATGTCTAGGACAAATGATAAAATTTTGGCACGAGTGGAGTTTATCCAAGTTTGTCCAGAACTTCAGCACTATCGATTGACTTTTAATGACCTTTAATGAATTTAGGAAGGAATGGCAGAAAATTTGAATGGATATGGGAGTGTCAGAGTACCTTTGGAAACTTGAAAGCTACGTTGACAACTGTACCAGTTTTAGCTTGGCCAAATTATGAGAAGCCATTCAAACTCGCTACTGATGCCAGTATCATCGGTTTGGGAGCTGTTTTACTGCAACATGTAGAGATGGAAATCAAATGGCCTGTCAGTCATTTTCCAAACAAACTGATGACTACAAAATATTCAAACGGTTGAGAGGGAGCAACTGCATCTTTTGTTAGCTCTAACCTATTTTTAAATATACATCAGCAACAATGTGGAACAATATGGACCACAATCCTTCGATTTTTTTTTGGAGAAAATCTCAGGACAAGAACTTAGATTCTTTTGTTAGAGCTAAATTCTCAAACAGTAAAATTTGAAAATCATTCATGTATCTGTACAAGAAAACATTGTGGCAGACACGTTATTGAGTGCACATATGAAGGATATTGAATGTGGAAGAAACTGTTAAGATAATTTTGATGGGTTACAAAAACAGCTCTTAAAGATATATTTTCATTCACCTTTTGGGTGAGGTGAACATAAAAATATAAATTAGGAGGCGTAGGCCTCTTAGACTCGAAAGCCTATCTAGCCATTCTATAAGATGAAGTTGGTCTGCCCAAGGGCTCAACTCCTCTTTTGTGCCAGCTCCTTATTGTCCTCAACTTCTCGATATTGCAAATATCTAGCTACTCCCTCTTTAAATACTTTCAGTCATCTAACTTCCACAGCTCTCTGGGTTAGAGAATTCCAGACATTCATTACCATCTGGGAGAAATCCCTTTGCATCTTCGTTTTAAATAAGTACTTCCTTATTCTGTAACTTTGTCTCCTAGCTCAAAATTCCCAACTAGTGGAAACATCTTCTCAACATCTACTCTGTCAAGTCTCCTCATAATCTTGCATGTTTTAATAAGCTAACACCTCTTTCTTCTAGACCCTCATGAATAAAGCCCCAATCTCTAGCCATTCTTGATAAGTAAATCACTTCATCCTAGCAATCAGCCCGGGTTAATCTCTTTTGAATCATCTCTGATGGCAGTATGGTGGGGACTGAAATTGAATGCAGTACTCCAGGTTCAGTCGCACTAACACCCTGTACAGTTTGTAACAAAACTTTCCTGTTTTTAAACTCCAAGCTCTAGTCGTAAAGACCAATTCAATTTACTGCCACAATTGCTGATTGTACCTAAATGCTTACTTTTAAATGCACAAAAACACACAGATTCCCTTATGCAGCACCTTTTTGCCATCTCTCTCCATTTAAATAATAATCAACCTTTTGATCTTTCCCACCAAAGTGCATGACCTCTCGCTTTCCTATATTAAACTGCACCTGCCAAGATTCCCCCGCGGCTGAATGCCATTCATTCAACCTATGCATAACCTCTTGCATATTCTCTTTCTCCTCCTTACAATACACCCTCCCACCTATTTTTGTATTGTCAGCGAATTTGGATACATAGCAATAATCCCTCTCCTTCAAGTCATGAGTAGAGATTGTAAACAACCAAGGCCCTAGAACTGTTCCCTAACGTACTCCATAGTTGTGCCTTTCTAACCTGAGAAAGATCCTTTAATTCCTTTGTCTTCTGTCTGTTAACCAATCATCAACGTATGCTAATACATTAACCCCAAGACCATGAGCTCCTATCTTGTGCAATAACTTTTCATGTGGCATCTTATTAAGGTCTAACATATGAGGAACGGCTGAGGATACTGGGATTGTATTCGTTGGAGTTTAGAAGATTAAGGGGAGACTTAATAGAGACGTACAAAATAATACATGGCTTGGAAAAGGTGGATGCTAGGAAATTGTTTCAGTTAAACGAGGAGACTGGGACACGTGGACACAGCCTTAGAATTAGAGGGGGTCATTTCAGAACAGAAATGCGGAGGCATTCTTCAGCCAGAGAGTGGTGGGCCTGTGGAATTCATTGCCACGGAGTGCAGTGGAAGCCGGGACGCTAAATGTCTTCAAGGCCGAGATTGATAGATTCTTGTTGTCTCGAGGAATTAAGGGCTACGGGGAGAACGCTGGTAAGTGGAGCTGAAATGCGCATCAGCCATGATTGAATGGCGGAGTGGACTTGATGGGCCGAATGGCCTTACTTCCACTCCTATGTCTTATGGTCTTATGGTCTTATGGCCTTCTGAAGTCCAAATACACGACAGATACTGGCTCACCTCTCCAACTCTGCTTTTTATAACTTAAAAAGTGCCAATGCCAGTACATTATTTCCAATTCCACGTTCTTTAATATTTCTAATCAGCCTCTTGTACTGAACTTAACAAAAGCCTTCAGAAAATTTAACTTTGGTACGTTCATTAACTCTCCTTACCAGTTTACTTAGCAATATTTTCAAAAACTCCCAATAAGATCATCAAACACAACTTTTTTATTCATATTTCCATGTTGAGCATGGCCAATCAGGATCACTATCATTCCACCAGGTGCCTATTTATCTCATCTTTTATATAAAAAAACTCACATTTTCCCTAATAGTGATATATGGCTAACAGGATTGTAGTTCCTGGCTTTCTCCTTTGTTCTCTTCTCAGATACTGAGGCAATACTTCGTATTCCGATTCACAGGAATAATTCTAAAATCCACAGTGGTTTTGAAAATAATCACTAATGCATTGTCTATCACTACAGCCACTTTCTTCAACACTCTGAGATGAAGACCATCAGATCCTGGAGATTTATAAAATTTCAGGCCCATTAATTTCTCCAATATAATCTTTTTTATGAATGCTAATTTCCTTCACCTCTTTATTCTCCCTAGTCACTTGAATTTCTAGTGTCTTCCTCAGTAAAAACAGATACAAAATAAGCAGTCATAGAAATCTACAGTTCAGAGAAAGGCTTTTCAGCCTGTAACATCCGCGCCAACCTAAACAACCACCTAACTACACTAATCCACTTTTCCAACATTTTCCCCATAGTTTTGTATGCCTCAACATTGTAAATGCCCATCTAAATGCTTCTTAAATGTTATGAGGATTTCTGCTCAACCACCTTTACAGGCAGACTTCCAGATTTTGGCTATCCACTAGGTGAAAATCTTTTTCATCACATCTCGTCTACACCATCTGCCCCTTATCTTAGATCTATGTCCCTTGGTCATTGATCCCTCCATCAAAGGGTGAAGTCTCTCACTCTGTCCAATCTTTCTTCACAACTAAAGCTCTCCAGCACAGGCAACATCCTGGTCAATCTTCTTTGTACACTCTTCAGTGTTATCACATCCCTTTTACAAAATGGATTCCGGAACTCCATGCAATACTCTAGCTGTGGCCCAAACAACATTTATTCAGATCCAGTATAACCTCTCTGCTCTTAAACTCTCTGCCTCATTGACGAAAGACAAGCATACCATATGAGTCCTTAACCATTTTCACCACCTGTCCAGCTGCCTTAAGGGTTTGGTGTATATGTACACCAAGGTCCTTCTGATACTCAGTGCTTCCTCAGGTCCTACCTTTCATCATATATTCCTTTGCCTTATTTGTCCCATTCAAATGCATCACCTCATATTTATATGGATTGAATTCCATTTGCCACTGATCAGCCTATTTGTATCCTTCTGTAATCTGAGACTATCCTCTTCAATATATACCATCCCACGAATTTTTATATCATTTACCACCTTGCTGATCAATTGTCTTATATTCAAGTCTAAAATCATTTATAAAAACCACAAACAGTAAGGGCCCTAACACTGACTCCTGTAAGATTCTACTAGACACAGACATCCAATTGGAAAAATACCACTCTGTCTCCTGCTACAGATGCAATTTGCCAAATATTCTGGATCCCATAGGCTTTTACCTTTGCCAAGATTTCCAGAAAATGTTTCATCTAAGATATAGAAAGGAAGACAGGAGTCTTGTATTTACAGGGAGGGCATAGGTCCTTCAGACATACACTCAGGATGCTGTGACAGCAGAGGTCAATATTAGGACTGTTGGTCCAAGAGGACAATATGTTACAGCAATAATTTTGACAATTGGACATGAAGTGTCAACCTGACTGCATTTCCAATCAACTAAACCACCAGCCTCAGCCAGAGCACAGATTACTGCATGGACCAGTAGGACTCAAATCTTCATTGAATTTGTTTCACCTCACTCTCACACACAGTGTTGCAAACCCTATGCCCATAATGCACTGCTCCCATCATTGGCAGCTAATCATGGTAGTCACAACCAAAGCGTCTTGTCATTGGGTTTAAGCTACAAATGGATGATATTCCTTTCAGTAATCAGTGTTAGATATTGTGTTTTAGGTTATCTTTACTAACTCACTCACCAGCTCGCTATATTCAGTAATACTGCATTCCCATTCATTCAAACCCTTTACGAACCTGCTGTGTTTTCATTCATTCATAAAACTGCAATTTTGTAGCGCATTTTACTATTGCAAGATCGACTAAATTAAAACTTTAATACCAAACCCAATACTCCTCATTCAACCTTCAACTCTTATCAGACCTATTTACATCCACAGCTACCTCTGAATAAATGTCAAAGACTATTAACCTATTCAAAAACAATACCTTCCCTACACCATGTCTCCGCAACCCACCCAAAGCAATGGAAAGATTATAATATTAATCAGCTCTGACCAATTATCTCTCAGGACCTGAATGGATGACAGAACATTAAACAGGATTTGGAGGTGCTAGTGTTGGACTGAGGTGTACAGAGTTAAAAATCACACAACACTAGGTTACAGTCCAATGGGTTTGTTTGGAAGCATAAGTTTCAGAGCGCTGCTCCTTCATCAGGTGGTTGTGGAACTTAAGATCGTAAGACAGAATTTAGAGCAAAAGTGTGGTGCAACTGAAATTATATATTGAAAAATACCTGGATTGTTTGTTAAGTCTCTTAATTTTTAGAATGACCATGTTGGTTTCAGTTCTTTCATATGTAAATCCCAGAACGTTTTTAAAAAGTTACATTCTCAAGTGAACTTTAACAATAGGTGCAATGTCAGCTCAGATAATGCACTGAAGGTGTGACGTGCCTTGTGTGAGGATGTCTGTGCCCCAATGTTCAGACTGATTCTATTTTGATGGTTCACTTGAGAATGTAACTTTAAAAAAAATTTCTGGGCTTGGATTGTCCCACACAAATGACCGTCTCTAATAAGAGACAATTTAACCACTGCCCCTTGACATTCAATGGCATTGCCATCATTGAATCCCCAACTATTAATATCGGTGGGGGTTACCATTGAACAGAAACTCAAATGGACTCGCCATACAAACACAGTGGCTACAAGAGCAGGTCAGAGCAAAGGAATACTATAAGCAAGTAACTCATCTCCTGACTCCCCAAAGCCTGTCCACCATCGACAAGGCACAAGTCCAGAATGTGATGGAATATTCCCCACTTGCCTGGATGAATGCATCTCTGAGAACAAGCAAGAAACTTGACACCATCAGGACAAAGCAGCCCACTTGACTGGCACCATATCCACCATATCCACAGACAGCAACTCACTCCACCACTGACAATCAACAGCAACAATGCATACTATCTACAAGATGCACTGTAAAAATTCACCAAAGATCTTCATATAGCACTTTGCATGCCCAGAACCATCTCTACCTTGAAGGTCAAGGGCAGCAGAAACATATAAATATCACCATCTACAAGTTCCCCTTCAAGCCATTCATCATCCTGACTTGTAAACATATTGGGGTACTTTTACTATTGCTGGGCTGAAATCCTAGAATGCCCTCCCTAACTGCATTGTGGGTTATTACAGAACATGAACTCAGCAGTTTAAGCAAGCAGCTCATTACCACCTTCTCAAGGGTGAGTAGAGGCAGGCAGTAAACATTAGCCAGTCAGCAATGCCGATGTCTCATGACAGAATGAAAAACAAATCCCAGTTATTATTTGTGTAGTTAAAATCTTCTATTACTACTTTATTATTCTCACAATTCTCTAAAATTGCTATATACTGAACCTCTATCTTTCCCTGACTGTTTGGGAGGCCTTTCGCATACAATCAACAGCATATTTGTAATTGATTCCTCGATCGATGTTGTGAAACCCACCCCATCCCCTTCCCCTACATGTCCTGTTTTTTTTATTTCTGCTAATATGGCCTCATTTGATGATTCTTCCAAGATATCAACCATCCTCACTGGTGATTACTTAGCTCAGTTGGTTGGACAGCAGGCTTGCAATGCAGAGTGGCCCCAACAGCATGCATTCAATTCCTGCACCAGCTGAAATTACCATCAAGGTCCACCTTCTCAACCACAACCCTTGACTGAAGCATGGTGACCCTCAGGTTAAATCAACATCAGTCATCTCTCTCTCTCTCTCTCTGATCAAAGATCAGCCCCATGGGACGATGGTGACTTTATCTTTTCATTGCTGTAATTTATCCCACGATCAATGGAGTGAAACCCACCTCATCCCCTACATATCTGAATGTCCTATAACCAGGAATGTTCATCTGCCAATCCTGCCCATCTTTCAACCAAATCTCAGTCACAGTTACAACATCACTCTTTTACACACCTATCTGTGACTCCAGATCATCTGTCGTATTCTTCAGGATACCTGCATTAAATTAGTTCCGTTTAGACTTGTTGAAACTTTATTGCTGGAACAGCACAGCAGGTCAGGTTACAACATCACTCTTTTACACACCTATCTGTGACTCCAGATCATCTGTCGTATTCTTCAGGATACCTGCATTAAATTAGTTCCATTTAGACTTGCTAAACTCAATACTTTCTTATATCGAGTCATAGAGATGTACAGCACGGAAACAGTCCTTCAGTCCAACCCATCCATGCCGATCAGATATCCCAATCCAATCTAGTCCCACCTGCCAGCACCTCCAAACCCTTCCAATTCATAGACCCATCCAGGTGCCTTTTAAATGTTGCAATTGTACCAGCCTCCACCACATCCTCTGGCAGCTCATTCCATACATGCACCATCCTCTGTATGAAAAAGTATAGCTATGTTTCCTCTGGCTTCCAGACTCACTCACCATCATTTTAACTTATAATCCCATCTCAGCTACTCTTCTTCTGAACTACTTGGTAGGATCGCATGCCATTGCTGATCTCGTTTAAATCTACCCCAACAGGATGAACAAACCTGCAAGGATGATGCGCCTGTTCCTGTTCAGATGCAACTCATCCAACTTATACTTTCACCTCCTTCAGATATGGTCCCAATGCCTCAGGAATCTACAGCCCTTCCTCCTGCCATGTTCCATTCTTCTATTCCTACACTTACTACTGCATAGCACCAAGAGTAAGCTGGAGATTACTACTTTGTCGTCTTGCTTTTCAATTTCTTACCTGACCCAAAGTGTGCGGCAGGACCTCATATCTCTTGCTATGTCATTGTCATAACCCCTGGCTGTTTACTCTTACCCTTCAGAATGCTCTGTAGCCATTCTGTGACACGCTTGACCCGGAAATTACACCACTTTGGAGTAATATCTACAGTCACAGAGGCACCAATCTACTCTCCTCACAAATGAATCCCCATCAGTATTACTCTTACAGACTTCTTTCCTTCCCTGACAGGCTGGACTACCCACATTGCTATTGCCTTGGCTATGGCAGGCCTTCACAGAGGAACCACTGCTCTCACCATTTTCCAAGACCTAAAAGCAGTTTGAAAGTGAGATGCACTCAGGAGTTCTCTCACCACCTGACTGGTACCCCTCTTCTGTCTTGTGGTTACACAGTCTCTTGTTGCCTGCATGTCATGAAACTTTAAGATGTCCATAAACATGTCAGCCTCATGAATATACCATGATGGTCTCAGTTGCCACTCAAACTCCAAAACTAACCAGAGACACCTCCTGCATGCATGGTCATCCAGGAACGCTTAGGATGTCTCCACATGGTCCAGGATGTGCCAAACATAGGCCTGAGCTCTCCAGACATATCTTAACAAAATCATAGGCCTGAGCTCCCCAGACATACCTTAACAAAATCATAGGCCTGAGCTCCCCAGACATGTCTTAACAAAATCACAGGCCTGAGCTCCCCAGACACGTCTTAACAAAATCATAAACCTGAGCTCCCCAGATGTATCTTAACAAACAATTCTGGACCCTTGAATTACCCTTACTGCTACTTCAGTATAGATTAGAAGAATATTATTCTTGTTTACATCAAACAACCAGAACCACTTAAATACTAAATGAAGAAATTTAGGTTTTGAAAATCTCAAGTACTAATTATCTACAGAAGGTTTCTAAGCTGTACTTAGGATATTAAATCAATATACAGGTACAAAGGACAAGAGAGAAATATCTAATAGTCACCTGCCCTCCTGTGCTGCCACATTTCAATTTCCTTGAAAAGGCTCCACCTCCAGTCTGTCTCCCCACTCTCACAACCTCTTTTTAACCTTGATTTGGAGAGGCCAACCATCTGATGAAGGAGCGTCGCTCCGAAAGCTAGTGCTTCCAAATAAACCTGTTGGACTATAACCTGGTGTTGTCTGTTTTTTATCTTTTTAACCTCATTGCCACCATTCTCAAGTCTCCCTGTCTGCTTCTTGCTCTTGCAATCCTGTTGCATCCTCCTCACAACTAACATTTCCACTTTGTGTCACCTGCAAACTTGGGAATATTGCAATTTGTTTCCATTATCGAATCATTGATATATAATTGTGAACAGTTGAAGTCCAGCACTGTATTCTTATAGTAGCCCACTAGACACAGCTCGCCAATGTGATAGAATGGCCCATTGATTCCCAATCTATTTGCTTTCCATGAAATATTCCTCAATTTGAGCTTCCTAACTCTTCAGCTCCAATAGAGTGTACTAATCTCTTATATGGGACTTTATTGAAAGACTTCTGAAAACCCAATTACATCACTTACATTCATTTCCACCAATCTATTCTGTGAGTAAAAATCCCCCCAAAAATTTCCAGCAGGTTTGTCAAACATGAATTGCCTTTCACTATTCCAAGTTGATTGTGCCCAGTGATATTATTAGTTACTGCACTGCCTGAATGTTCACAACATTCACAACCTCATTCCTTCCCACAACCAGGTTTGTTTTTGTTCTATTTCAATTACTCTTACATTGCGCTACACTTAACAAGTTAACTTAAACTCTTCCCAACAACCCTGTCAAATCTCCCCATGAAGATAATAATTTCGGTCCTGCTAAGGTGTAACTCATTCTTCTTTCACAGGTCCCGCTGCCCCAGAAATGTAAAGGTTTCCCTCCTACAGAATATTTCCATCCACGTTCTTAAGTCAAACTATCACACTGTACTTCAGGTGTTTTCTCAGAGATGACTTGTACAGTTGTAGCAAGACATTTTCTACTTTTAATATAGAACATAGAAGAATACAGCGCAGTACAGGCCCTTTGGCCCTCGAAAGTCAAACTATCACACTGTACTTCAGGTGTTTTCTCAGAGATGACTTGTACAGTTGTAGCAAGACATTTTCTACTTTTAATACTCCATTCCCATGTAAGAAAGGCCAGCATTTCATTTAAAAGGGGTCTTGTGGCAGAGTGGTAGTATGCCTAGCTCTGGGCCAGTAAGTTGAAGCACAAACCACACCTGCCATGGAGATCTGTCATAATACAACTCAACAAACAGCATGATCTAGCTGCCAAATGTTTGCCCTGGTTTTCTCATTATAGTAAAATAGCAGGTTTTTGTACAAATACTCTCCTCAAGACAACCAGCAATCTCAGCAACGCTGCTATGGCAGTCTGTGTACAGGTTTCCATTCCTGCCCCACTAGCTTTAACTGGACAGAAAACTGTCTCCATAGCAATTAAGGGCTCATCCTGGAGAAAATCTGAAACTCAGCTAGTTTCCCACCATACACATTTCTAACGCAAAAACAGGTCCAGCTCCTGTTTCTCATGTCCACCCCTAGGTTTTCATATCCTGAGACCCACTTGGGTGTGACTTTGTGCTGGAAGGATCCGCAGGCACTGCACAGTTGATTGGTCATCTGATTTGCTTGTTTTCAGTACATTTGCTCACTGTTTGAGTTTCAGAAAACATTGCAGCTGGCTGAAACTATTTTCTTGATAGCGATTGTAATATACCAATATCCATTATATGTAAAAGGCAGATCTCATGTTATGGAAGGTAATCCAGTTTTCCTTGCAGCATTGCTAACACTCAGCTGAACATAAAATTAACGTTACAGCGAAAAGATTCTCTAAAAGTAATTTATGCCAGAAGTTTCCACTAAAGTCCAACATAAAGGTAAATAGAAAGGACAGGTGTTGGTGTGAACTAGAGATCGTCAACAGAAATGGCAAGTGAAATAGATTGGTATGTGGAACTGTGCCTCATCTAATCTTGAAACACAATATGAAGACTAATTTTATGTTTCATTTTCATAAAAATACCAAGACCGTAACAAGATGTTGTTAGTTATGAAGATTTGTAACATTTAAAATATTGAAATTATTATACTTCCAAGCAACTGTTTTAATTTTGTTTTTACTTACTAACTTTATTACTAATTTTGCAACATGGCCTACAACAGTGGAGTGTTTCACATTGCACCAGCCATTAATATTTTTGCTCAGCAAAGAATCCTTCTGACCGCATTCAATCCTGAGAAAAGAACAGCCTCCTTTTTCCATTACCAAGTCTAGTCATTGGGTTTAAATTAGTGACTGTTTGCAGAGCTCAGATGCAATTAGGTTTCCCCTTAGGCTCCACAAAACATTCTTTGGTTTTGGCTGTTTTCACTGCACAGCTTCTATGGAACAGATTTTCCAATAAAACTACTAACTGGTAATGATTGTGGTTTATCTGCAATGCATGCTTTCCTAAAACAAGGCTCTTTGTCTGCCATCATGAATTACGATACATTAATTCAATCCGCGTCGATTTATCATCAAACATAAGAAATATACACATCTGAGGATGTCATAGCATTATATTTTAATCTGAGTACGGTGGCACAATGGTTAGCACTGCTGCCTCACAGCGCCAGAGACCCGGGTTCAATTCCCGCCTCAGGCGACTGTGTGGAGTTTGCACATTCTCCCCGTGTCTGCGTGGGTTTCCTCTGGGTGCTCTGGTTTCCTCCCACAATCCAAAAATGTGCAGGTTAGGTGAATTGGCCATGCTAAATTGCCCATAGTGTTAGGTGAAGGGGTAAATGTAGTGGAATGGGTCTGGGTGGGTTGCGCTTCGGCGGGTCAGTATGGACTTGTTGGGCCGAGAGGCCTGTTTCCACACTGGTAAGTAATCTAATCTAATCTAATCATTAAAAAAAAACCATGTTCCTGTGCAGGATCGGGAGGTCAGAAGGTCAAGCCTCAGAAGGCTACCAAAATTAGGAGGTACCGTTGATAACGAGGAAGGTTATTAAAAATCACAGAATGATCCTGATCAGATATGGAAGTGGGCTGAGGATTGGTAAATGGAATTCAATGCAGATAAGTGTGAGCTGTTGCATTTAGGACCGTCAAACCAAGGTAGGACTTATATGGGAAATGATAAGGTCCTGAGCAGTGTTGTGGAATAGAGGGGCCTAGGAGTACAACTGGTCACCCAGTTATAGGAAAGACATAGTTAAGCTGGAAACAGTGCAAAGAAAATTTACAAAGATGTTGCCAGGACTAGTAGGCCTGAGTTATAGGGAGAGGTTGGCCAGGGTAGGACTTCATTTCTTGGAACACATGAGAATGAGGGGTGACCTTATGGAGGTGTCTACAATCATGGCGGGCGTAGACAGGATGAATGTATATAGTCTTTCTCCCAGGGATGGCGAATTGAAAGCTCAAGGGCATATGTTTAAGGTGAGAAGGAAAGGACCTGAGGGGCAACTTCTTCATGCAGAGGGTGGTGCATATATGGAATGGGCTGCCAGAGAACATGGTTGAGGCAGGTATAATAGCAACATTTTAAAAACATTTGGATAGGTTCATGGATGAGAAAGGTTTAGAGGGTTATGGACCACACGGGCAACTGGAACCACCATGGTCGGCATGAACCAGTTTGGGCCGAAGGGCCTGTTTCCATGTTGTATTACTCTAGCTTCCACTTTGGTTTGTATTGTCATAAGAACATAAAGAATAGGAGTATCAAGCCTGATGTATCAATCAACAAAATGGCTGATCTGCACCACACCTCAACTCTTTTGTGCCAGCTCACCATAGTCAATTCCTCAATTTTTCAAAACTTTATTGACCTCCTCTTTAGATATTTTCAACAATCTAGCCTTCACAACTACCTAGGTAAAGAAATTCATAAGACAAAGCAGCATAATTAGGCCAGTCAATCAAGTCTGCCCCGCCATTTGATCATGGCTGATGTGTTTCTCAGCTCCATTCTGTTGCCTTTTCCCAGTAACTCTTGATCACCTTATCAATCAAGAACCTCTCTCTATCTTAAATACACTCAATGCCTTGGACTCCACAGCCCTCTGTGGCAATATCACGGCATTCACTACACTTTAGAAGAAGAAAGGTCATTGCATCTCAGTTTTAAATGAGTGTCATCTCATTCTGTACATTTGTCCCCTAAATCGAGATCTCCCCAGTTGTGGAAAAACATGTCAACATCTTGTCAACTCCCTCAGAATTTTAAATAAGATCACCCCACATTCTAAAATCAATTCGAGAAAGGCCTAATCTGTTCAGCTGTTTTGCACCAATCTCTTCATTCTTGTGAACAACCTCCAATGTCCTGGGACCAAAACTGTGCACAGTACTCCAGGTGTATTTTATTTGCTGTCTTAATTACTTGCTACAGCTGCATGTTAACTCATGTTTTCACTTTTCTGTATTTTTGAGTGTGACCTGAAATGGGAAAAGGACTGATTTTAAAAAAAACAAGGAATGTGAAAACCTTTGCTGCGAATTTTAAAAGAAACCTGACACTCATGAAAGTGCTCACGGTTGCTCATTCATCATGGTGTATGCAGGGGACAGGGACCATTTAATTGCCAAATCAGTTTTCTCCTCCAGCATAACACCAATGGTATGTGCGTGTGCGCATGCGTGCGTGTGTGTGTGTGCGTGTGCGTGTGCATATTTTAAAAGAGGGTCAGAGTTTTAACTCCTAGAATTAGAGTCTTAGAATGAGAGTCAATCAGCACAGAAACAGATCCTTTGAATCAACTCATCCATGCTCACCAGGTTTCCTAAGCTCACCTAGTCCCATTTGTCAGCATTTTCCCCTCTAAATCTTTCCTGTTCATGTACCTGTCCAAATGTCTTCTAAATGTACCAACCTTGACCACTTCCTCTGACAGCTCATTTCACATATGCACTACCCTCTGTGTGCCCTTTGGATCCCTTTAAAATCTTTCCCCTCTCACCTTAAATCTACACCCTCTAGTTTTGGGCTCCCTTACCCTGAGGAAAAGACCTTGGCTATTCATCTTATCTCTGCCCCTGCTGATTTTATTAACCTCTATAAAGGTCACCCCTCAACCTCCTAACCCCCAGGGGAAAATAGTCCCAGCCTACCAGCCTCTCCTTATAACTCCAACCCTCCAGTCTTGGTAATATCCTTGTGAATTATTTTTGCATCATTTACAATTAATAATATCCTTCCAAATGGAAGGGCAACCAGAATTGAACACAGTATTCCAAATGTGGCCTTACTAATGTCCTGCACAGTCGTAACATGATGTCCCATCTCCTGAATTCAATGCTCTGATTGCCAAAGGCAAGCATGCCAAACGTCTCTTCACCATCTTTTTTATCTGTAACCCCCACTTTCAAGGAACTATATACCTGCAACTCTTCACCTCTCTGTTCAACACCACTCCCCAGGGCCTACCATTGACTGTTTACGTCCTACCCTGGTTTGTCTCATATTTATCAAAATTAAACTTCATCTGTCATTCCTCAACTCACTGGCCCGGTTGATCAAGATCCCATTGTACTCTTAGATAATGTTCTTCACTGTCCATTATGACACCAATTTTGGTGTCAGCCACAAACTTACTAACCAAGCTTCTTATATTCTCATCCAAATCATTTATATGAATTACAAACAACAGTGGATTTTTGTGGCACACCGCTGGATCTGACCTCCAGGCTGAACAACAATGCTCCACCATCACTCTCTGCCTCCTACCATCTATCCAATTTTGTAGCCACTTGGCTAGCTTTCCCTGAATCCCATATTAATCAAACCTTACTAAGCAATCTACAATGCAGAACATTGTCAAAGACCTTGCTGAAGCCCAGATAGACAATCTGTATTGTTCTGCCTTCATCTAACCTCTTGGTCACCTCTCCAAAAAAAAAACTCAATTAAGTTTGTGAGACACGATTTCTCACACACAAACCTATGCTAACTAACCCGAATTAGTCCTTGCCTTTCTAAATGCATGTAGATCCCGCCTCTCAGAATCTCCTCCAATAACTTACGCACCACAGACATCAGGGTCAGCAGTCTGTAGTTCTTTTGCAGTCTTTCATAAATAATGGCACAAAATTAGCCACCCTCCAGTTTCCCGGCACCTCACCCGTGGTTATTGATGATACACATATCTCTGCTTGGGGCTCTGCAATGTTGTCCCCGATCTTCCCATGATGTCCTGGAATACACTTGATCAGGTCTCAGGAATTTATCTACCTTTAACATTTTAAAACCTGCAGCATCTCCTCTTCTGTAATGTGGATTATTTTCAAGACTTCACTATTTTCTTCCTCGAGTTCCCTAGCTTCGGCAGTAAATACTGATGTAAAATATTAACTAAGGATCTCACCCATCTGGCTCTGTGCAATGTCCGACTCTTCCGCTCTGCCTCTGCGCCAACTTTTGATTGACAGACTTGGCCGCCTTGCGAACTGGCAGTGTCATCAGTCTCTACTGTTTCCAAAAGATTCAACTTGTTCCTGACAGGTACTTCCCCCGGGGTCTCTTGCACCTGTCTCCTCTCTGCCTTCCTCATCGTCTGCTCTCTTCTGGTACGACTGGTGTAATAACCTCGCTGAAGGTCTTGTCCAGAAAGATCTCGTTCTCTCGGATGAGCCAAGTTCTTTCATCAGTGCTGCAATATGCTCTGTCAATAGCTGAACGTGCACACACTTTCCACACTCACCTATTTTGTGTACAGTCGTTTTACAGTCATTCTTGACCACCTCAATAGTTGAGTTAACACAGATCCAGGATGCTAATGATTGGATCACTTGCCATCTGTTTAATACAACAGATATATATCTTGGAATCCATCCAGGCATTACATTCATCTCACAGATAAATCCCATGTTCATTATGCTCTTAGGATAAATGTAATTCATGGAAATAGGTGTTTATAACCAACGTTCTTAAAATAACCAGTCCATGCTTCCAGTGAGAGATTGAGAGGATGAGGAATAAGAAAAAATTAAGAGAATGTAAGAAAGAATGGACAAGCAGCTGAAACATTGCTACATTAGCATTTTGTTCTATCAATCTTATGATTCTATCCACATTAAACATTTCACCATAAAATTTATAATAACTAGTTACTATTCAGCAATCTCAAATGCATGTTTACTTCTCTTGAGACTCAAAGCTTTCCTCCCTGTTTTTCTGCATAGCAGCCACTACACAAGTCAGAAGGAAATGAATTCAGGCCAATTAAGGAATCGTCAATGAAACAGATCATTCTCCAGCAAGTCTGTTTCTTTCAGCTCATGGCACTGAATTGTGTATTGGCTGTATTTGGTAAAATCTGCACTTTAACTTTCTCACAGAATTGTTTTCTCACTCCTTATAGGAAAAGAAATGCAAAACTCGCAAAAAATGTGATTGAGCCAAATACCCAAGGAGGCTGATGAAGCATTAAAGGCATTGAAAGCTGACTGGAAGGCTAACAGCACAGCCAGGCCTAGACCTTCTCTGCCAAATGCCTGGCAGGTGATTGTGCAGAAAAGGGTGATTCTGTAGTAGGATTCCATCCACACAACAGCAGCACCCACCCACCACCCCAATCTTCATTTCCTGCCCTCAATGCAAATATTCCATCTGTTATCTGGCTTTACAGCATGTCACTTATCTTTACCAGTCCTGTCACAGCATGGAGAGTGATCTGAAGTTGGTTCAATGGGAATGATGGCAATAGGGAATTGGGAAATTCATGCAGTGTGCTCCCACCTCCCATCTGTTGCCCACTGTTATCTTTTGTCAATACCTGACTTGTCTCCTGATCCCCCAGGTGAGACAAAGCTGGATTCCAAATGGAAGTGGGCGGCACGGTGGCACAGTGGTTAGCACTGCTGCCTCACAGCCCCAGAGACCCGGGTTCCTGTCACAGCATGGAGAGTGATCTGAAGTTGGTTCAATGGGAATGATGGCAATAGGGAATTGGGAAATTCATGCAGTGTGCTCCCACCTCCCACCTGTTGCCCACTGTTATCTTTTGTCAATACCTGACTTATCTCCTGATCCCCCAGGTGAGACAAAGCTGGATTCCAAATGGAAGACTAAGCTATCTCTGCATCAGAACGGGGATCTGAGAAGACTGTTTCTGCCTTTGCTGACACAACACAAGATGTACCATGTAAAACCTGTATTTAATAAGTCTAAGTTGAAGAAACCATCACTCACCATGGACATATTCGTGAATGTTTGACAACAACGCCTTTGATATAGCGAATCATCCCATTCTGCTTCACATAGACATTATAAACCCAATGTCTTATCAAATCATATCAGAGATATTATGGAAAAGATAACCAAAACTTTTGACAGAGGTAGGTTTTAAAGAATATTTCAAAGGAGAATGGGCCAGCACAGTGGCTCAGTGGTTAGCACTAATGCCTCACAGTGCCAGAGACCCTGGTTCAATTCCTTTCTTAGACAAGATTTGGAGATGCCGGTGTTGGACTGGGGTGTACAAAGTTAAAAATCACATAACACCAGGTTATAGTCCACCAGGTTTAATTGGAAGCACACTAACTTTCGGAGCGTTGCTGTTGGACTATAACCTGGTGTTGTGTAATTTTTATCCTTAGACAACTGTGTGGAGTTTGCACATTCTTCCTCTATCTACGTGGGTTTCCTCCAGATCATCCAGTTTCCTCCCACAGTCCAAAGACATATAGCCTAGGTGGATTGGTGATGCCAAACTGCCCACAGTGTCCAGGGATGTGCAGTCCAGGCAGATTAGTCATGGTCAATGCAGGGTTATAGGTCTGGATGGGGTGCTCTTTGGAGAGTTTATGTGGACTTGATATGCTGAATGGACTGCTTCCACACTGTAGGGATGCTATCAGAAAAGGAGAAAGTGACGACTGCACATGCTGGAGTACCAGAGTTGAAAAATGATAGGGGGTGGGGGCAGAGAGGTCGGGAAGAAGATTTCAGGTCAAGAAGGCGGTGCTGAGTCCGAGGG
>NC_057714.1:19740913-19807330 GCF_004010195.1 Chiloscyllium plagiosum | reverse complement strand
CGCCTGGAGGAAGAGCGCCTCATTTTCCGCCTAGGGACCCTACAACCACAAGGGATGAATGCAAATTTCTCCAGCTTCCTCATTTCCCCTCCTCCCACCTTATCTCAGTCTCAACCCTCGGACTCAGCACCGCCTTCTTGACCTGCAATCTTCTTCCCGACCTCTCCGCCCTCACCGGCCTATCACCCTCACCTTAATCTCCTTCCACCTATTGCATTCCCAACACACCTCCCCCAAGTCCCTCCTCCCTACCTTTTATCTTGGCCTGCTTGGCACACCTTCCTCATTCCTGAAGAAGGGCTCTTGCCCGATACATCGATTCTCCTGCTCCTCGGATGCTGCCTGGCCTGCTGTGTTTTTCCAGCAACACATTTTTCAACTATGTTATTAGAAAAGCAAGATGGAGAAATGAATGATTAGAGTTGGCATTCCAGAGCCTTAGGCCATGACAACTGAAAGCATGGCCACTAATGGTTAAGCCATTACCACCAAGGATGTTCAAGAGGCTGGGATCTTTGGAGGGTAGAATGAAGGTGTCCAGTCAAGCTTACTTTAAAACATGATTTGGAGGTGCCGGTGTTGGACTGGGGTGTACAATGCTAAAAATTTCACAACACCAAGTTATAGTCCAACAGGTTTATTTGGAGGCACTAGCTTTCAGATCACTGCTCTTTCATCAGGTGGTTGTGGAGTATGAAATCAAAAGACACAGAATTTATAGCAAACGTTTGCAGTGTGATGCAATTGAAATTATATATTGAAAAAGACCTGGATTGTTTGTTAAGTCTCTCATGTTTTAGAATAGCCATGTTGGTTTCAGTTCTTTCATTTGTAAATCCCAGAACTTTTTTTTTTAAAAGGTACATTCTCAAGTGAACTTTAACAATAAGTAAAAGTGAGGACTGTAGATGCTGGAAACCAGAGTTTAGATCAGAGTGGTGCTGGAAAAGCACAGCAGGTCAGGCAGCATCCGAGGAGCAGGAAAATCGACGTTTCGGGCAAGAGCCCTTCATCAGGAATAGGTGCCATGTCGGCTCAGATAAAGGTGTGAACTGAAGGTGTGAGGTACCCTGTGCCCCAATGGTCAGACTGATTCTATTTTGACGATTTGCTTGAGAATGTAACTTTAAAAAAAGTTCTGGGATTTACATATGAAAGAACTGAAACCACCATGGTCATTCTAAAACATGAGAGACTTAACAAACAATCCAGGTCTTTTTCAATATATAATTTCACTTACATCACACTGTAAATTCTGTGTCTTATGATCTTATACTCCACAACCACCTAACGAAGGAGCAGCGCTCTGAAAGCTAGTGCCTCCAAATAAACCTGTTGGACTATAACCTGGTGCTGTGTGATTTTTACTTTAAAACAGACAATCTGCAGGTATAAAAGACATGGATAAAGATTTCAATGGTTAAAGATAAGAAACAGAGGAGGTGTCAAGTAATGTAATGAAGATGGAAATAGGGAACGGGTGAAAGCTCACTAAAGGTCAGTTATGATACTAAGGTTACTAACAGTCAAACAGATGTTAGGGAGAGAAGATGGGAATCGATGACTTGGGAGCAGAGTTTGTGATGGGAACTGAAGACAACAATTTCAGCCTTCCTAACATTTAATTCAAATAAATTTTTGCTTATCCAGTATTGGAGATCAGAGGAGCAGTGCAACAATACAGAACCAATATATATTTTCTTTTTCTTAATAATGCCATTTGAAATTTCATATTTTTAACATGCGCCCATTACTGAATCTAAACAACCACCTCATTATCGCTCTAGTTTTATCATAAATGTCAGTATTTGTTGAGCCTAACAGTCAGATGTGCAATGCATAGGTGAAACATTGGAGGACTGATACAGCCTAGAGAGACAGAGTGTGAATGGGTGGTGGTGATTATGCCCCAGATGAGAGCAGATGGTGGGATTTCATTTGTAATACCTTATACTTCACACAAGTGAGCTTTTGCATCTCTGGAAGCAATATAAATGGCTGCTTCAGCAATGATTTGGAGATGCCAGTGTTGGACTGGGGTGTACAAAGTTACAAATCACACAACACCAGGTTATAGTCCAACAGGTTTAATTGGAAGCAGGTGTTGGACTATAACCTGATATTGTGTGATTTATAATTTTGCTTCAGCAATGGGTGCCTTACCTTCATTTTTGTACTCTTTTTCCTCTACATTTCCCACTAAATCTATGAATCTCTTTTCTGAATAGGTGCTCATCCAATGTTATTGCCATCATAGACAGTGAATGGTCTTCATCTTCTATTGTGCTGTCAAGTACATCCAAGACACTCCCTCTCCTAATCTTGTCAATTTAAAGTTAAGTTTGAAAGTAACTGCATTTGGTCAAGCAGTTCTTCAAAGACACTTGCCTTTGGGGAATTGAAACAGCAATTGTAATAAGGGAGCTTTAATGAGGCAGGTCACTGTAAAACCTAATCTGACTTGTTGCTCAAACGTGCTTCTGTTGCCTTTGTCGGTTTGGTAAAGTTTGGAGCCAAGTTAAAAATAATTAAAAACTAGCATCTCCAAATGGTGCATATTATTGGAAAGCATACTGAGTGCAAGAAAGGCTTGGTACAGCAACTGGTTCTGCTCAGGACTGTAAGAAACTACTGAAAGTTGTGAACACAGCCCAGACCCTCACACAAGCCAACCTCCCATCCACGGACTCCATCTATCCTTGTCATTGCTGCAGTAAAGCAGCCAACATCATCAAATACCCTTTCCATGCCGATTATAATTTCTTTCAACCCCCCCCATGCCAAGCAAAAGTTACAAAAACCTAAACACGTGTACCAACAGGTTCAAGTACAGCTTCTTCCCCACTATTATTAGACTACTGAATGGACCTCTCAAATTTCAAATCTCATGCTGATCCTGCTTTTGTACACCACCCGTGAAACTGTAAGTTTGTATGCCTCACTCTGTTCACCTTACGGTCTATATGTCCTTGTATGTTATGATCTGCCTGTACTACACAGAAAACAAAACTTTTCACTGTACTTAGATACACGTGACAACAATAAATGAAACCAAATCAAAATTATTATCAACTTGTTTCCAAGTAGGAAATCTATGGCTTCAATAGATAGAATTTTTGCTGGTATCAAAACACACTTCTGGTAAATGTGGAATGCTGCAGCCAAATTGTGTTCCCACTCAAAAATCAACAGAATTTATCCTCACTCCTTTCCTGTAAACTACTATCCCAGCTGCAACCTAACTTTCTTTGCATTCAAAAGGCCCCTAAGAACTGCATTTAAAAAGTACTTTTTACAACCAAGGATATTCTTAATGATTTGCAATCAGTGATGTACTTTTTAAGCATGGGTATCATTGTAACGTAAGAAACATGACAGCCATTTTTTGCATAAGCTCTCACAAACAACAATGTGTAAATGAACAGATAATGTATTTAAAAATGTTTATGAGTGATGAATATTGGAATTGGGATGTCATGTTGCAGCTGCACAGGACATTGATGAGGCCACTTTGAGAATACTCTGTTCAAATCTGGGCCAAATGGGACTAGATCAGTGTTGAAAAGTGTGGTGCTGGAAAAGCGCAGCAGGCCAGGCAGCATCCGAGGAGCAGGAGAATCGACGTTTCAACTCTGGTCTCCAGCATCTGCAGTCCTCACTTTCTCCTACTAGATCAGTGTTGTATATCTGGTCAGTGCAGAAGGATCTGCTTCAATGCAGTATAACTCTGAGAAGGAAAATCGTGTGGTGTATAACAGATATGATATCCAAATATCAGATGGCTCCCACCTTCAATAAAGTTTGAAGTTTTGGAACATTCCGTCAGTATTCACTTTATACTGAGAGAGAGAGACCTTGGAATGCAGGTTCATAGCTCCTTGAAAGTAGAGCCACAGGTAGATAGGATAGTGAAGAAGGCATTTGGTATGCTTTCCATTATCGATCAGGGAATTGAGTACAGTCATTTGGAGGTCATGTTGTGGCTGTACAGGTCACTGTTGGAATATTGCGTGCAATTCTGGTCTCCTTCCTATCAGAAAGATGTCGTGAAACTTGAAAGAGTTCAGAAAAGATTTACAAGGATGGTGCCAGGGTTGGAGATTTGAGTTGTAGGGAGAGGCTGAATAGGCTAGGGCTGTTTTCCCTGGAGGATTGGAGGCTGAGGCTTATAAAGGTTATAAAATCATGAGGGGCAATGGATAGGATAAGTAGACAAAGTTTTTTCTCTGGGGTGGGGAAGTTCAGAACTAGAGGGCATAGGTTTAGGGTGAGAGGGGAAAGCTATAAAAGAAACCTACGGGGCAATTGTTTCACACAGAGGGTGGTATGTGTATGGAATGAGCTGCCAGAGAAAGTGGTGGGGGGCTAGTACAATTTCAACATTTAAAATGCATCTGAATGGGTATATGAATAGGAAGGGTTTGGAGGGATATGGGCCAGGTGCTGGCAGGTGGGATTAGATTGGGTTGGGATATCTGGTTGGCATGGACGGGTTGAACCGAAGGGTCTGTTTCTGTGCTGTACATCTCTATGACTGTGATGATAAAGCTACCATCAGTCCCAGCCTGCCTCATAATGCAGAGACGAGGCTGTGTGTTGCACATTAAAGACACCAAAGTCATCAATGTTTACCAAACATCTGGTACTTTTACCACTGATTTCAATCTCCACCTAACCACTGTACCAGGGTGAAACAAATCATTCACAACTTTAGTGTCCTTTTCAGCCTCAACCTGTTCTTTAAATCCTGCAAAAAATACAGTCCCTTTCAACTTTGTGACTTAGCCCATCCACACTCCTCCCTGCTGATCAAACGTCCATTCATGTGTTTGTTATTTATAAACGCCACTGTTGCACTGCCCTCCTTGCCAGGCTTGCATCATTTACTCTCCATAAATGAAAGCTAATCAAAAGCTTTGCTGCCCATATCCTTTAAACAGCCATGAAGGTTCTTGAATGTATATTGCATTTGAAACAAAATAAATTTACTTAATGGCACAAATAAAGGTTAATAGATCAGACCTGATGACCATCATGGAAGCATGATTACAAGATCAAAGCTGACAACTAATTATTTAGGAGCTTGTGAAATTTCAGTGGACAGAAAGGAAGGAAAGGATGGTGGAATAACAAAGGGAAATTCCCGTATCCACAGAATAGTTTTCTGCAGTTCCAATTTCTCGCGGTTTACTGCGGCCCGAACATTTTATAGGGAACTTTCCGGAACCAGGGAGCTGCTGAGAAGGTAAATGTCCCATTGAAATGAATGGGTTCACTCTTATCCACGGTTTTGGGCTTCCAAGGTAGGTCTTGGGACATATCCTCCTTGTGTACAGTTTGGGGGGGGGGGGGGCTACTGTGTTGTTGGTACAAATGGAATAAAGCTTGATAGCGAGAAATGATTTTGTTTTGAAAAATGTAGACTCCAGACAGGTGGAGGCAATAAAGTAGGAGTAATCTATAGGCCCCTTAACAGTAGCAATAAAATAAGCAAACAGTAAATCGGGAGATAATGAGGCATGTAACACAGGCAGTACATGGCAAGGCTGGTAGGTGTAGGGAATGCTGGATGTTGAGAGAAATTGAGGTTTTGCTCAAGAAAAAGAAAGAAGCATATGTCAGGCAGACCACAGGGATCGAGTGAATCCCGAGAAGTGGAAAAGCACTAGAAGTGTACTTAAGAGTGAAATCAGGAGGGCAAAAAGGGGATATGAGATTGCTTTGGCAAATAGGGTTAAGGTGAATTCAAAAGGACTCGACAAATACTTTAAGAACAAAAGGGTAATTAGGGAGAGAATAGGGCCCCTTAAATGCAGCAAGGCCACCTATGTGCCGAAATGCAGGAGATTGGGGAAGATACTAAATGGGTATTTTCCATCAGTGTTTACTCCAGAGAAGGAAATGGAAAATAGAGAACTTGTGGAAATAAACAGCGACATTTTGAAAAAATGTCCCATTAAGGAGAAGGACCAGTTCAGGTGTACCCTAGAACTTTGTGGGAAGCTAAGGAAGTGATTGCTGGGTCCCTTGCTAAGATTTTTGTATCAACGATAGCCATAGATAAGATGCCGGATGACTGGAGGTTGCCTAACATGGTGTCACTATTTAAGGAATATGGTAAGGAAAAGCCAGGGAACTACAGACTGGTGAGCCGGACATCGGTGATGTGCAAGTTGTTGGAGAGAATCCTGAGGGACAGGATTTACATGTATTTGGAAAGGCAAGGACTAAATAGTCAACATGGCTTTGTGCATGGGAAATTGCATCTCACCAACTTGATTGAGTTTTTCGAAGAAGTAACAAAGAGTATTCATGAAGGCAGATCTATATGGACTTCAGTAAACATTTTGACAAGGTCCCTCATGGTAGACTGGTTAGCAAGGTTAGATCAGATGGAACACAGTCAACTAGCTATCTGGATATAGAAATGGCTCAATGGTAGAAGACAGAGGTTGTTGGTGAAGGATTGCTTTTCAGGCTGGAGGCAGGGTGCCACAAGGCTTGGTGCTCAGTGCATTGCTTTTCATCCTTTATATAATTGATTTGGATGTGAACATAGGAGGTATGCTTAGTAAGTTTGCTGATGACACCAAAATTGGAGGTGTAGAAGCAAGTTACCTCAGAGTACAATGGCAACTTGATAAGATGGGCCAATCGGTTGAGGAATGACAGATGGAGTTTATTTTCGATAAATGGGAAATACTGCATTTTGGAAAGGTAAATCATGGCAGGACTTATCCACTTAGTGGTAAAGTTGTGTGGAATGTTGCTAAACAAAGAGACCTTATAGTGCAGGTTCACAATTCCTTAAAAGTGGAGCCCAGGTAGACAGGATAGTGAAGAAAGTGTTTGGTACACTTAAATTTATTGGTGAGTGCATTGAGTATAGGAGTTGGGAGATCATGTTGCGGCTGTACAGCACATTGGTTAGGCTACTTTTGGAATATTGCGTGCAATTCTGGTCTCTGGAAAGATATGAAACCTGAAAGGGTTAAGAAAAACTTTACAAGAATGTTGCCAGCATTGAAAGGTTTAAGCTATAAGGAGAGGCTGAATAGTTTGGGACTGTTTTCCCTGGAGCGTCGGAGCCTGAGGGGTGACCATATAGAGGTTTATAAAATTAAGAGGGGCATGGATCGGGTGAATAGCCAAGGTCTTTTCCCTGGCATGTGAATGTTCAAAACTAAAAGGCATAGGTTTAAGGTGAGAGGAGAAAGATTTAAAAGCGACCTAAGGGACAAATAGCGAGGAAGATAGCCTTAGATTGATATAAATGGGCTGATCAGTGGCAAATGGAATTCAGCTTGGATAAATGTGAGGTGATGCACTTGGGCAGGACAAACAAGGTGACGTGATGAATGATAGAATGCTAGGAACTACCAAGGATTACAGGGACCTTGTGTGCATACACACCAGTCCCTTAAAGTATCTGGACAGGTGGATAAAGTGGTTAAGAAGGTATACTTGCCTTGATTAGCCGAGACATAGAGTTTAAGGGAAATTAGGATGGAACTGTACGAAAAAATACAGAAGTTTATGTCCAATTCTTTTTGTGTGTAGTTCTGCAGCCCACATTATGGGATGGATGTGATAGCACTGCAGAGAGTGCAGAAGAGATTTGCAAAAACATTGCCTGGGCTAGAGAGTTTCACTTATGAAGAAAGATTGAACAAACAGGGATTGCTTTCCTCCAGCTGAAAAGATTGTGAAGGAACATGCTTGAGCTGTATAAAATTATGAGGGGCATAGACAGAGTAGATAGGAAGACACTTTTCTTCTTGATGGAAGGATCATGACCAAGTGGTGTAGATTTAGGTAAGGGGGGGAGAAGGTTTAAAGACGATGTGAGGAAAAATCTTTTAATGCAGAGGGTGACAGGAATCTGGAACTCATTTCCTGTTAGGTTAGTAGAGGCAGAAACCGTCATTACACTTAAGTAGTATTTAGATGTGCACTTACAAATGCCAAGGCATGCAAAACTACGTGCCAATTGTTGGAAAATTAGATTTGAATAGTTAGGTGGTTGTTTTTGACCAGCAAAAACACAATGGGCCGAAGGGCCTTGTTCTGGTGCCTAGATCTTTACGACTCTTTGAAATTGAAAGTACATTTCTTTTGTATTTTGTGGATATAATATCAAGCAGTATTTATGCAAGTTTCCTTCTATATTATGATGTTGCGGCAACTATTAGTATAAACTAAATACAATACATAAAAATTCCCAAACATTACACATTGGCTTCTAATTAAATAAAAACAGCAAGTGCTGAAGAAACTCAGTAGTTCTGCTAGCATCTGCAGAGGGAGAAATGGAATTAACATTTGAATGTAGGATGACTCTTTTTCAGAAGTGAAAAGAGCTGGAAATTATGGTATTTTAATAGTGGCGACTGAGGAGGAGGTATGGCGTCAAGTGGACCAGATGATGACTATACCAAGATCAAAACACAAAACACAAACATAATGGTGATGAATGAGAGATTAATATGTAAACTAATTGCAAATGCCAACTATGAAAGGAAGAAAATTGGACTTCTCTGCTGAGAGCAAAGCAGGTCAGGGAGAGTGAGGGACATAAGAAAACTGGAGTACAAAAGTTATACCTTGAAGTTGGGGAACTCAATGTTGAATCTTAGAGGCTGCATGGTATCTGAGCAAAAAATAAGGTGTTGTTCCTGCACCTTGCATTGGGCTTTTCTAGAACACTGAGGTCAAGGATGGAAATGTTAGCACAGGAACAAAATGTTATAGTGAATGGGAAGCAATTGGAAGGTTGGTGTCATGCCTACAGGCTAAGTGGAGATGTTCGACAAAGCAGTTACTCTGTTTCTGTTTGGTTTCGACAATGTAAAGGAGGTAGCATTTTAAAAGACGTATACAGTGGACTACATTTAAAAATGTACACGTAAAATGCAGCTTCATCGAGAAGGTGTGTTTGGGATCTTAGATGGTGAGGACAGAAGAGGTGAATGGGCAAGTGTCACATCTCCTGCGATTGCATGGGAAGGTGAGGAATGTTAAGATAATGGAAGAGTGTACCAAGTTGTGATGGAGAGATTGTTCCCTGCAGAAGCTGACAGTGAAGGGGAGGAGAAGGGAAGATATCTTTGATGGTTGGGTTCTGCTGGAGATGGCGGAAGATGGTCTTTTAAATGTGGAGATGCTGGAATAGAATATGAAACCAAAGGCCATTTTAAGAGAGGGGAAAAGGTGAGGGCAAGAAGTGCAAGAGATGGGTTGGTTGAGGGTCCTGTCTGGAGGAATCCTGGCTGGGGATAAAGGAGGACATAGGAGAGGTGTCACCGTGCAACAGATGTGACGGAGACATAAAAACTGGGAAAATGGATTGGAATCCTTGGAAGGAGGAAGAAAGGAGGTATAATTGAGGTAACTATGGGAATTAATTGGGCTGTAGTTCTTGTTATTGATCAGCCTATCCCCAGGAAAGGAAACAGTGGAATTAAGGAAGGGAAGAGTCGGAGATGAACCAGGTGAAGGAAAGAGAGTACAATGAAAATTGGAATTAAATTTATGAACATTTCATGTATAAGAATCATGAATAAAAGCAGCAAGAGGCTGAACAAGGGGAAAAAATAGAATCAAGATTGGAAGAACTAAGTTCAGAGGGGCAGGAACAGGTCTAAAATGGTCAGTCTGCCAATGGCAGTATTGTTTGAGATTTTTTTTAAAATGAGGTAGAAGTGCGCTGTGTAGTTTGGGGAACCATGAGGTCCCAAAGAGAAGTCATTTGACTTAAAATATTACATGTTTCTTTCTCCACAGATGCTGTCAGATGTCCTGAGCTTTTTCACCATTTCCTTTTTTTATTTCAAATTTCCAGCATCCACAGTATTTTGCTTTTAGCATACTGGCCACTTTATCTTTTGAGTCATGTTTGTAGCATGGGTGGTAAGTAGCACAGTGGTTAACACTGCTGCCTCACAGTGCCAGGGACCCAGGTTCATTTCCAGCCTTGGGTGACTGACCACATTTGCATGTTCTCCCTATTGCTGTGTGGGCTTCTGCAGGGTGCTCCAATTTCTTTCCACAGTCCAAAAATGTGCAGGTTAGATGGGCTGGGCATGCTAAATTATCCTGTAATGTCCAGGATGTGCAGGCTAGGTGGACTAACCATGGTTAATGTAAGGTTGCAAGGATAAGATGGGATGCTCTTTGAGTGTCAGTTCAGACTTAATAGGCTGAATGGCCTCCATCTGCATTGTAGGGATTCTATGATCTGAAAAGTAAATTCATAAGTACGTAAAGTACAATAATGTCAACAAAAATAACCTTTGTATCACCTATCTAAAAACAAAAATGATTTTCTTTGGTGAAAAGTATGTCTTTAAAAGGTAGTTTAATAGCCTTCATCCAACCTGAGTGCTCTTCCTTGGTCTTCAGATGCTAGATTTGTTAAAACTGATTGCAAATATGCAGACATCTAACACAACCTCTGTTTATCAGAGAATTGATGCTAATTGGTTGAATATAACTATAAATATCTAAATTGTTTGGTACTAGAAAGTACACAACCTTTTGAATTATTCATTTATATCAATGTAGTTGGCACATAAAACCAACACATAAAAGACTGCACAAGGTGCATGAACCATGAATCCATGAATACATAACATTTTGCTTAAAGTCTTGCATTTCACCCAACTGCATGTGCCATACAAACAAAACAATTTGTTTAAAATTTGGCATCACTAATTCTCCCTTTCATTTAAATTCTAAGAGATGAATCCGTGAACTGCCTCCTTTTGTTCAAACAACTAAATCTAGCTCTCTCTTATCTCAGCATCAAGCTAAGGCACACAAGGTCTTTAGTTAGAATAAAGGAACTGGATTTGTTTGGATAAGTGCAATCAACAGCTTATGACATTAGTCCCGCAGAATCCCAACTCAATATACACTAATGTAAAATGAGAAGATGTTAGCCTTGGCTCAGTATCTCTAAATCATAAGATCATGCATTCAAGCCCAATTCCAGGGCTTCAGTACACAACATTGGCTGATATTCTCATGTCATATTTACAGAGTGGAGGTTTTGATGAAAGGCATTGAATCTGGAAAACTGCTTCTCTCCACAAAACTCTTATTTGAATTGCTAAGTATTTCGAAGATCAACAAGCTTGCTTTTGCTGAAAAATGGATGTAATTTTGCCGAAGATTTTCACCTTGCACTCCCCAGGACATTTCACAAGAAACGCTCATTTAAAGAGAAAAAAAATTGATATTGTACGAGAGGAAAATGTCAATTGGTTGGCAAGCAGACATTGAATAACAGAAGCAAAGTCAATTCCATCTTCTTCCACCATCTGTTTTATCTATTCTGTCAGGCTGCATACCCTGGAGGTGAAATATCTGTGCTGCCAGTCTCAATTGTCACTTTGTCATTATGTTGCTGTCTGGTTCAGAAGAAAAACTTGTACTGCAGTTGATCGCTTCATTAATCTCCTTCCTAGTCAGGTGAAGTAGTTGATAACCACAATGCTCTGTTGCCTGATAGTTATTGGAGGGAGTGGTGCGCAGTGTTGTTGTTGTTGTTGTTATTGCTGCATAGTTGCCATGATTTTGGTGTTCTAGACACTGATGGATACACCAGCCAGGGCATTGTTAGTCTCAACGTGTCCACATGAAAATTGGCAGAGCACCATCAGACTACCAATGGCTCCACAAGAAAAGAGTATCCAAAATCATCAACACTGCCATGACTCTGCGACTGAACAATATTACCAACTGCAAGCTTTGCAAGCAAGTCATGGACAAGAGCAGCTAAGGTCTCCCACAAGTTTGATATATTTCATCAGCGCTGGCCATGTAAAATTCTGGGCATCACATGGAGAGACATCATCACCAATGAAGTGGTGCTTCAGAGGTTTAAAAAAAACAGAAAATACTGGGGAACTTCAGCATCTGTGGGCAGAGATACAGTTACATTTCAAATGCAACAATTCTTCTTCAGAACTAGATAGCAACATAATGACAGAGTGCCAACCACATCTGGCAGAACAGATATTTCACCTCCAGGATATGGAGCCTGACAGATTGGCAGTTGGATGGATAAGGCCGCCCATGAGTTTGTAAACTTCTACAAGGTCACCCCTTAGCCTCCAACACTCCAGAGAAAACAGCTCCAGCCTATTCAGCCTCTTTCTGTAGCTCAAACCCTCCAACCCTGGCAACATCCTTGTAAATCATTTCTGAACCCTTTCAAGTTTAATAACATCTTTCCTATAGCAGGGAGACTAGAATTGTACCAATTCCAAAAGTGGCCAAACCAACGTCCTATACAGCCTCAACCTGACCTCCCATTTCATATACTCAATGCACTGAGCAATAAAGGCAAACATACCAAAGGCTTTTCACTATCCCGTCTACCTACGATTTCACTTTCAATGAACTACAAACCTGCACTCCAAGGTCTCTTTGTTTAGCACCACTCCACAGGACTTTACCATTAAGTGTACAAGCCCTGCCCTCATTTGCCTGCCCAAGATATAGCTCCTCATATTTATCTAAATTAAACTCCATCTGCCACTTCTGAGCCCATTGGCCCATCTGGTCAAGGTCCCATTGTAATCTGAGATAACCTTCTTGGCTGTATACTACACCTCCAATTTTGGTGTCATCTGCAAACTTACTAACCGTACCTCCTATGTTCACATCCAAATCATTTATATAAAAGATAAAAGGCCATGGACCCAGTGCCAATCCTTGCAGCACACCACTGGTCATAGGCTTTCAGTCTAAAAAGCAAACCTCCACCATCACCCTTAGTTTCCTATCCTTTGAGCCAAATTTTCTATCTAAAGTTCCCTCTATATTCCATGTGATCTGACCTTGTTAACTAGTCTACCATGGGGAACCTTGTTGAATGCCTTACTAAAATCCATATAGACAATGTCCACCAATCTGCCTTCATCAATTCTCCTCATTACTTCTTCAAAATAGTCAAATCAAGTTAGTGAGACACAATTTCCCACACATAAAGCCGTGTTGACATTCATAATTAGTCCTTGCCTTTCCAAGTACATGTAAATCCTGTCCCTCAGAATCCTCTCCAGCAAGTTGCCCAACACTGATATCAGGTTCACCAGTCTATAGTTCTCTGACTTTTCCTTACCACCTTTCTTAAATAATTACACCACGTTAGCCAACTTCAACCTTCTGGCACCTTACCCGTGGCTATTGATGATACAAATATCTCAGCAATAGGCCCAGCAATCATTTTCTTTGCTTCCCACAAAGTTCTTGGGGATATCTGATCCAGTTCCAGGAATTTATCTACTTTTATTTGTTTTAAGACTTCCAGCACCACCACCTCTGTGATACGGACTCTTTTCAAGATATAACTGTTTATTTCCCCGAGTTCTCTAGGTTCCATATTCTTCTACAGAGTAAACAATGACAAGATACTCGTTTAGTATCGCACCTTTCACCTGCGGTTCCACACATCTTTAAGGTGTAAAAGTGAGTACTGCAGATGCTGGAGATTAGAGTCAAGATTAGAGTGGTGCTGGAAAAGCACAACAGGTCAGGCGGCATCCGAGGAGCAGGAAAATCCATGTTTCAGGCAAAAGCCCTTCTTCAGAAATCTTTAAGGGGCCCTATTCTCATCCTAGTTACTCTTTTGTCTTTCATACATTTGTAGAAACCCTTTGGACTCTCCTTAAACTATTTGCCAAAGCTATCCTCCCATATCTGTCTTAAATGGACTACTCCTTACTCAGAGATCAAGCCTTCTGGACCTATGCTCTCCCACAAGTGGAAATAACCAAGTGAAGGGTTTAACCTAGTGCGGTGGGGAGTGGGAACTGGAACAGCAGGTCAGTAAGTGCAGAGACCAGGGAAGAGTTTGAGTCTAAGGCAAATATATCAAAGAGGAAGGGTAGTCATGGAGAGTTTGCTGAACTCAGCGGAATTGGAGGCTTGATTGTATTTGCTTCAATGCAACTAGTAGAACAGGTAAAATGGATGAACTTAGAACCTTAGAACAAAGACATGGTTGAAACAGGGACAGAACTGGCAGCTTAATGTTCCTGGATATCAATGTTTTAGATGAGACAGTGGAGGAAGCAAAAGAGATGGGGGAGTTGGTTCAGGAGTATATCGCAGTTGTGTTGAGGGAGGATATCCTGGAGGGATCTTGGAACGAGGCATTATGGGTAGAGCTCAGGAATAGGAGGGTGCAATCATAATGCTGGGATTGTACTACACACCTCTCAACTGCTCGCAGGAGATAGAGGCAGAGATATGTAGTCAGATTCTGGAAAGATGTGAAAATATTAGGGTTGTTGTGATGAGTGATTTTAATTTTCCCTTACGGCTAGGGTTTTGGATGGGGAGCAATTTGCTCAGTGTGTCCAGGAGAGTTTTTTGAAACAGTATGTGGATGGAGGGGGACATACTGGATCTGGTATTGGGAAATGAGTCTGGCCAGCTGATCAAAGTTTCACTGGGGGAAGCATTTTGGGAATAGTGACCACGATTCCATATGTTTTCTGAGGACAAGAGTGGACCTCAAATGAAGGTGTTAAACTGGAATTAAGGCTGACTGCAACTAAATTAAGCAGGAATTGGAGAATGTGGATTGTGTGCGGCTGTTTGAGGGTCTAAATCTGACACACAGAAATCTTTTAAAGACTAATTGATTAGAGTACAGGACAGGCATGATTCTGTGAAGATGAAGGACAGGAATTGCAGGATTTGGGAACCGTGGATCACAGGAGAGATTATCAGCTTAGTCAAAAAAAAGGAAGCAAAGCTAAAGTCTAGGCAACAAAAACAAATGAAGACCTTAAAGAATATAGAGAAAGTAGGAAGGAGCTCAAATGGGGAGTTAGGAGAGCTAAATGTCCTTGGCCAGCAGGGTTAAGGTGTATCTAAAGGTATGTTAAATATATATTAGGAGCAAAAGGATAGCTAAGGAAAGATTAGGCTGACTCAAGGACAAAGGAGAGAGGTTATGTGTGGAGCCAGAAGAAATGGGTGAGATCCTTAATGAGTTCTTTACATTCGCATTCAGGAAAGAGAGGAATGTTGAGGTTAGGGAAAGATATGTGAATACTCTCAGGCAGGTCTACATAATGAAGGAGGAAGTGTTGGGTGTCTTGAAATACATTCAGGAGACAAGTCCCTTGGGCCAAATAGGATCTATCCCAGGATGCAGTGGGAGGCAAGAGAGGAAACAGCTGGGGTCTTAACAGATACATTTACACACTGTTTGGCTTCAGGCTAGATCCCAAAGGACTGGAGAATGCCCAATGTTGTTCCTTTGTTTAAGAAGTAGAAACAGAGATAATCTAGGTAATTACAGGCTGGTGAGCCTGCTGACAGTGGTGGGAAAGCTCATGAAGAAGATAATGAGAGACAGAATTTATTCGCATTTGGAAATGAAAGGACTTGTTAGTAATTGCAGGTTTGTGCAGGAAGGTTACGTCTCACCAATTTGAATGAGCTTTTTGAGCTGGTGAGTGGATGTTGTCCACATGAACCTTAGTAAGACATTTGATAAAGTACCTCATGGCAGGCTGATATCGTAGGTACAGTCTCATGGGATCCAGCATGAGCTGGTTGGATGATTACAAAACTGGCTTGGTCATAGAGGTCAAAGAGTAATAGTGGAAAGGTGCTTTTTGGAATGGAGACCAGTAACTCGTTGCGTTCTGCAGAGATCAATGCTGGGAGTTTTGTAGCATGTAATATATATAAATGATTTGGAAGAAAATGCATATGGTCTGGCTAGTAAGTTTGTAGATGACACAAAATTGGCAGAGTTACAGACAGTGAGGAGGATTATCAAAGGATAGAGCAGAACATAGATAGATTGCTGATTTGGGCAAGAGAAATGGCCAATGGGGTTTAATCCAGACAAATGCGAGGTGATGCATGTTGGAAAATCAGATTCAGGTGTGAATTATACAATAAATGGCAGAACCTTTATGAGCATTGACATATAGAGGGATCTGGGCGTACGGGTCCATAGTTCCCTAAAAGTGACAATACAGGTGGATAAGGTGGTCAAGAAGGCACACAGCACGCTTGCCTTCATCAAACAGAGTATCAAATATAAAAATTGGCAAGTTATGTTACAGCCGTACAAAACTTTAGTTTGGCCACATTTGGAGTATTACATGCAGTTCTGGTTGCCACATTACCAGAAAGCCGTGGATGCTTTGAAGAGGGTGCAGAGATGGTTTGCCAAGATGTTGCCTGGTATAGAGGGTTTTAGTTACGAGGAGAGGTTGGATAGATTCAGATTATTTTCATTGGAAAGATGGAGGCTGAGGGGTGACCTAATAGAGGTCTACAGAAGTATGAGAGGCGGAGATAGTGTGGACAGTTAGAGACTTTATCCCAGGGTGGAGAGGTCAACTGTAGCAGGGCACAGGTTCAAGGTGAGAGAGGTAAAGTTTAGGAGAGAAGCACAAGAAACTTTTTTCACAGAGGGAGGTGGGTGCCTGGAACACACTGTCAATGAAGGTGGTGGAAGCAGGCACCTTAGCAACATTTCAGACATATCTTGATAGACACACGAATGAGAGATGAACAGAGTGACAGAACCGCTCATGGGCAATAAGTAGCGGGTCTCAATAAGGATTAGGAATGGGCAGGTGGGATGAAGGGCCTGTTCCTGTGTTGTATTGAACTGTATTGTACAATTGTATTGTATATTGTATATCTGCATCTATTCTGACAAGTCCTCTACATATCGTATATGTTTCAATAAGGTTGCCTCTCATTCTTCTAAATGCCAGTGAGTATAAACGTAACCTACTCAACATCCTCGAATAAAAGGAAATTCCTCTCTACCCAGATTCAACCTAGTGAAAGTCCCTAAACTGCCTCTAATGCCAATATATCTTTCCTTAGAAAAGGGGATTAAACCTTTTCACAATATTCCAGCTGCGGTCTGACTAGTGCTTTGCACAGTTTTAGCAAGACCTATCTATTTTTATACTCCATTTCCTAAAGGCCAACACTCCATTTACCTCCCTCATTACCTGCTGAACTTGGATACTAGCTTTTTGTGATTTATGCAATAAAATCCTCAAATCACTATGCTGCAGTTTTCTGCAGTCTTTCCCGATTTAGATAATATTCAGCTCTTCTATTCTTCCTGTCAGTGTTCATAACCTCATGGTTTCCCACATTATATTCCATCTGCAGGTTCTTGCCCACTCACTTATATTGGCTATATGCCTCTACAGAATCTGTGTGTCATCCTCACCCCTTGCCTTCCCACCTGCTTTTATGCTATCTGCAAACACACCTATTCATTTCTCTCATCAAAGTAATTAATGTATATTGCAAATAATCCAGCACTGATCGATAGTTACAGGCTGACATCCTGTAATTGCCCCCCTTATTCCAACTCTGTCTTCTATTGTTTAGCCAAACCTCTATCCATGGTAATATATTACCACCATCACCATGCACTCTCATCATAGCAAGTAGTTTTAACCCATGGTACCTTTATCAAAGATCCTCTGAAAATCTAAATAAATTGCATCCATTGATTCTCCTTTATCTATCATGCTTGATACCATCTCAAAGAATTCTAGTAAATTTCTTTTTCATGAAGCAATGCTGACTATGTTTAATCATGTTATATATTTCTAAATGCTCTGCTGTTACATGCTTTACAATAAACGCTAACATTTCCCCAATAACAGACTTTAAGCTAACTTGTTTTTTATATCATTCCCATTTTAAATAAAGGTATTATGCTGGCGGTTTTCCAATTCTCCAGGACTTTTCCAGAGTCTGAGGATTCCTGGAAGAGTACTCCCTGAAAGAAGTATGTTTCTTCGAGGACCACTGGCATCCTGTGAAGATTTGAATGCTCACTGGATGGCAACAAACCCATTTAAGGTCTCAGTTGGCAATAGTGCAAGAACACATACTGTTATAAAACAAAGCATTGTAGATGCTGGCGATCTGAAACTAACCAGCAATTTCTGTTTTTGTTTAAGAACACATACTCACTGGCAACAAATCAGTGCTATTCAGAAAGGTACTCAGAATGGTCAGTACTCTCACTTAAATTCAGGATTGCGGTACTAGGGAGTGAAGTCAGCAATCCTGGGACAAGATCATTCAGCTCTCAGCTAAACTAGAAAAGAAAACTGGAGTGACGTCTCCAGTTTAAATAAAGAAAGCAGTGAGCTGATTGGCTGGTAAGGAACTACCTTTTGAAGCTGACCCTAAATAAATTTGTTTTTTAAAAAATCGTATTGAATTACTCAGGTGATTAACTGAAAAGCGCCAGACATAAGTAACTGTCAAAGAATAAGTAAAGGAAGCTAAAGGTAAAGGGATAAATAGACCAATGTCAGTTACAACATTAATAAAAGCATCAATGTTGAAGATCCTTAAAACTACTGGAATTATGATGATGTTGTTTGGTATTAATTGTAGAATCATAGAATCCTTACAGTGCAAAGAGCATTTGGCTCATTGAGTCTGCAACAACCCTCTGAAGAATAACTCACCCAGACCTACCTCCCTGCACTCTCCCCGTAACCTGCATTTAACCGTGGTCAAACCTGCACATCACAGGACTGGGAGGAAACCAGAGCACTCAGCGGAAAAACAACACAGACATGGAGAGAATGTGCAAATTCCACACAGACAGTAACTCAAGGCTGAAATTGAACCCGGTTCCCTGATGCAGAGAGGCAGCAGTGCTAACATTGCCACCTTGCTGTACAGAAAATTGAAACTGAAAATAAGTAATTTAGAAACTGTAGTTGTAGTTATCAAATGTGAAAAGAATTAAAGATAAAGCAAACATCAAATTCATTGCTCATTCTGAAGTTTATAGCGTTTTAAAATTTTGTTTCAGTATGATTTATTTCCTGTTCATTCTATGATGATTATACCTTTCATAAATATTCCACCCTTGCAGGGTAGTTGCCTGTACAATACAGGCAATTGGGCCAGTCCCTTGTGTGATCATATCTACATACTGAAATGTATCAGTGCGCTGAGTAATGAAGTCCTCCCATAATTAATATGCTGATGCAGTGACATACTTACAAATTGTGTGATGAGCTACTGCTGCTTGAATATCATGCCAACTTGGATCAGGTAAAAGACCCAGATATCATCTGTGCAACTGAGGAACCAAAAAGCTTTAATCTGATTGATGTAAGCAGACCCCAGTGAAGAATTTTTGGTATGCAAACTTAGGGGATATGACAGCAAGGTTTAGTAATGTAGACTGGGAAGCAATACTCAAGAAAACATCTGTTAAAAATAAACAGACATCATTCAAAAACATTAAGACAGACATGCAGTATAAGCATATAATTAAGTGCAGCACAAACAAGTAAAGCTTTTAGAAAAAAAAATCAATGGACCAAGAAGAAAATTAAAAGGGAGATTAGGGGAAAGATATGCAATGTATATATGGGAAAAAAAGGGCGTGACTACTGGGCCTCAAGGAGACATAGGAGAGGTTAAATGAGTGGGCAACAAGAGGGTCTGAGTGAAGTTATTCAGTTTGCTGGGAAGAAAAGGAAAGAATATTAGACTTTCTCTGAAAAAAAGACATTTTGTTAAAGTTTTTCATCTTGCATTCATTAGTCCTTTCTTCTCATACAGTATAAAAACTTGTAAACATTAATATTCAGAGACTTCAGTGTGCACAGACAAGGAAATCAAAAGTCATATGCAGATATAGCAGGCAGTTAGGAAGGGGAAGGGGCTGTGATTACGATTGCAAGGTGCAAGGAATAAAGATGTCATGCTCCAAATATCCAGGGCTTTATGGAATACTGTCTGAATTTTTGGTCTCTATATTTAAGGAAAAATAAACTTGCACTGGATGCACGACTGCAAAGTTTCACTAGATTAGTCCTTTGGACAAAAGGGTTGTCCTCAAAGAAGAGGAGCAAATTAACACAGATGCTGATATCTGAACTGAAAATAAAAATGCTGGAGATCACAGTGGGTCAGGTGGCGCCCATAGAGTGAAAGCAAGCTAACTTTTTGAATCTAGATAACTCTTCATCAGAGCTGAAGAATCATCTAGACCCAAAACATTAGCTGCCTGACCCTTCAGCATTTTTGCTTTCTGTTCTATAATTAGAATCTGAATAAACTGGATCTATATTCTTTAGAGTTTAGAAGGATGAGAGATGCTCTCATTAAAACTGAGAAGATTCAGAAGGAGTGTAATAAATTCAACACCGAGGTATATTTCACTGGCTAAGGAATCTAGCACATGAGAACACAGTCTTACGATGAATGGGATTCATTTAGCACTCAGATGAGGGAAACGTTTTTCACTCAAAGAGCTGAGGTAGATTTAGTGTAAATCACCGAACACAAATGGGATAACAGAGCTGTTAAGAAAAAAAGAGGCAAGATTTGTCCAAAACTTTTCAAAAATGGTTTGCTCACATGATATCCATCTGAAGAAGTTTTGCATAAATGTATCTTAGGCTTCTAACTGTAATATTAGTAGCTTACAGAGGAAAGCATGAAACTTCTGTCACCTTAACAGCCCTCACAGCTGGATGTAAAATGCTGCCTTTTATTCAAATACATTAAAATGCAATCAGAAATCTGTGATAGTAATAATGCAATACGAAAGCAATAAATACAACAGTTGGTGTTTGGCTTCCTGGTTGTAATTTGGCATCAAGCAGGGTAAAAAGAATTCAACAAAGGAAAGGGTAGTGATCTGTCAGCATTTGGATTCCACAGGATTGACACAATGTGGTTCTGAACTTTCTAAATTTAATTTAGCTAAACCAAGATTGCAACAAGGCTATATCCAATTTCTGTTGTGTAAGTTCACAGATATATTTACCAAGCAAGATGTACAGAAGATAAAGTCTTTAGCAAATATGTTTTATTTTCTCTATAAATTATGTTATCAAATTATCCTGATTCTACTAATGAATGTTTGAAACTGTAACATAATTTGCATTGAAAACAAATTCAAAGATTTTGAATAATGGAGCAAATGATATTTCATTAGTGAAATTGAATCATTGCAATTAGTTACTGGGAATGGTGTTGTTAATAATTGTGGAAAAGGCACAACACCTTCTATATTATGATGAGAGATTATTGATAGATCTTATAGACAACAGGATGTTAGTGATTCACCAATCTCAAACTCCTATCAGCACTAACATTGAAAAGAAAAAATGGGCCAGCTTGCATGTTGTGAGAAAGAAGCAGAAAAGCAAATCTCTTGAGATGCAGGAATGATAAGAAGCAAAATCCTGACTTTCTGAAGATGACAGAGGGAAAATTGTGTCAAAATGCCACATACAAAACATGTTTCAGCCAGCCAGCATGGCTCTTACACTATCTAAACGAGAGGCTGATAGTGATAGCAACAGATCCACGGGAACACCACCACCATGTAAAGATTCTTTTCCAAGCCAGTTATCATCCTGACTCGGAAAATATTTCCGTCCCTTCATAGCTGCTGGGTCAAAACCTCTTCCCTAACATACTGCGGATATACCTATACCAAATGGATTGAGCAGTTCAAGAGGGCAGCTTACTACCATCTTCTAAAAAGTGATTAGGGATTCGCAACAAATGCAAGCTCCAGCGAAACCCACATTCCCTGCCTAAGTAAAAAAAAAAATTCCCCAGTCACTCGGGCTCTGATCATGTCACTGGTCAGTTGCATTCAGTTTATGGTGCTCACATCACCAGAATTAGTGGGACAACAGGAGCAGGGGTCCGCCAGTGGTTAGCACTGCTGCCTCACAGCACCAGGGACCGGGATTCAATTCCCGCCTCGGGCAGCTGTCTGTGTGGAGTTTGCACATTCTGCCCGTGTCTGCGTGGGTTTCCTTCAGGTGCTCCGGTTTCCTCCCACAGTCCAAAGATGTGCAGGTTAGGTGAATTGGGCATGCTAAGTTGCCCGTATGTGTTAGGTGCAGGGGTAAATATAGAGGAATGGGTCTGAGTGCGTTGCTCTTCAGAGGGTCGGTGTGGACTTGTTGGGCTGAAGGGCCTGTTTCCACACTGCAGCGAATCTAAGAATTATTCGCAGCCATTAGTTGTATTTTTAGATAAAATATTATGTCTAGGTATAAGACACAATAAATAATGCATACTGTTTGAACTAGTTGGCATTTGAAGGATATTAAAAGCTTTCCTTTAATGTTCCATTATAGATATTACAGCTGGATCACTCAAAGGGGTGTGTGTATGTGCGCGTGGAGTCAGATACCATTTAAGACCACGAACAGTAGAGAACCATCCCTGATATTGCATAAATCCCTGTGAACCTGTCGAAACATTTCAGAAGTGTCAAACTATTCAAATACTATCAAGAACAACCAAACCTGCTAAGGGCTATCAAAGTGTATTTTTATGAATAAGGGTGCTTTTCTTAATAAAATGTATTTGCAGTATAGAACTTTAAGTGGTAGAACTTGTTTTCCTCCTGTCTGCATAGTCTTTGTGGAGATTATGTAAATTGGCGTGTGAGGTAAAGAGTAGTCATTGGCATATGAGGACCCATGGGGAGCAGGCTGGCATGAATGCAATATGGGGAGCGTGGGGAGTTAAGGGGGTGGAGTTAGTGAGGGGAGAGGTTGGAAGAATAGTTTATATTTCATTCTGTATTTTATGTTATGTATTTTATATTTTTTAGACACAGTTCTGGCTTTCTGTCCAGCCCACGTTAGGAACTGGCAGTCTCCTCTGTTCTCACCTCCTTCTGAATCAACCCATTGGGTATCACTCTCCACCCTGCCTCCCATTGTAAATGTGGACTGCGGGAACTATTTTTAAAAGGTCAGGTTTGCATATCCAGCACTTTTCCTGCTTTTGGGCAACTGAGCCAGGAATGAAATCTGGGCTTGTTACCAACTTCCAGTCAAGGTGGTGGTGGAGTAGGATGTTCCAACCAGAGCTCCTCTGCTCCTCCTGTTTCCTTCTCTTTTTTTTCTTTTCTCCACACTTTGGTCTCTCGATGAGTTTTAGCCTGGTCTCCTAATGGCTCACAGTGGGTCCTGGCCTGGTTTCTTGGCGGCTGTCAGCCTGACCTCTTGGTGGCTCATGCCAAGTCCCGGCCTGGTCGCTCAGCAGTATTTAAAAATGTGTTGTTGGAAAAGCGCAGCAGGTCAGGCAGCATCAAAGGAGCAGGAGAATCGACGTTTTGAGCAAGGAATGGCATAAGATTCAAATATGCAAAGATGGTGAGTGAGATGAAAGGAGTGCACTGCTTCTTAGATAACTTTCACATTGGCAAAAGACAGAGAAAGCTGAATATTGTAAGATCCACTCCGAGTGTATGGCATCAAAATTAAAAAAGCACTACTGTTACTTCATGGCTGTGAAGTTTTTTAACCAGAATTTCCTGTGAGACATTTTACAAATACAAATTACACGGCATAGTCGGCCAGGGAAATTAGTGAGGAAACTTGCAATGATTTGATGCTCAGTGAAGTCCTCAAGTATGCTATAAATGATTAACCTAAAGAATATGATGACAAGAAACTGCAGGAGTATTTCACACATAGAAATGAACTGAGCGTTTCGAGATTACTTAAGGCATTTCAATACACACAAGTAAAGTCAGGGTCCTTGTGGTGCAGTTGTAGCTTCCCTACCTCAGGGTCAAAAGGTCTAGTTTCAAGTCCTACCTGTCCCAGAAATCTGTCAGAACATATCTAAAGATTGATTAAAATATCTGCACAGAGCTTGCCTGTATGAGAGTAACAGCAAAAACCTATTTTTCATATTCAAAGATGGATAAGAGCCATCAATGAGTTGGCAAAAAATTATAAATTGTGTCTCAGAATGATTCAACCAAGGTTCCTTTCATTTAATGATTAAACATAATGGGAAGACGGTGGGATCAAATGTACATCAATTCTTTGAAATGGAACTGGATGTGTGACCTGTTTTGCTTGAAATCCATTTTAAAAATGGATATTTATTGAGTCTGTGCCTGATACCACTTTGGTTTCAAGAAGTTTGTTTGCAATTTATGGGTTACCAGAGATCTTGGAGTCAGGTAATGGCCCACAGATTACATCTGAAGAGTTTGAAATATTTTTGAGCAAGAATGGAATAAACTATAATCTAATACTACCATATCCCCCAGCATTATACTGTGCTGCAGAAACAAGTTTACAAGTTGTTAAAAGGTCTTGGCAGAGGTATTTGCGAGGTAACAAGCTAAGGAATAATTTATGTGATTTTCTTTGATCAAGGCTCAACAATTTGCTGTTCTATTACAGAATGATTCATCAATTTATAACAGGTTGCCCACTTTATGTATTAGTTTAACTGTATTCCTAGGACAAGGTCTAATCTATTTAAGTCCGAAGACAAATACAAAACAAAATGCGGGTAATGTGATACCCGATTCTTGAAATGTGGAGAGGACAATGCTGGTCAGAAGATCACAGTGAAAAGCTGCTGAGGTGAAAATGAGAAACATGGGATTGGAATTGTTGTAAAGATACTAGGTACATTCAGATATCTAGTGAAGATTTGTGACAGAATTCCATCACGCCATGTAGATCACTTACTTGAAAGAGGAAATCTGACAAAGAAAGTGAAAGCTTGCTGGTATTACAGAATCCAGGGGGACTGCAAAACGAGTCATGGTTTTGGTTAGGACAAATCAACCAATGTTACAGTGCCAACCATTAATGGAGTTGGAAATGCTTCAGGCCTTCTTTCCAAGTAGTAGTGAGGGCCCAGAAACCATCCTGATCCAGGATGAATGTATAAAGGGACTGCATGGCCATCTTGAACAGGTGGTGGCTGTTGCCTGCGAATTGGAAATTTTGAAACTGAAGAGTCAGAAGAGTCGCTGATATTCTCAGTTAAAAATCACACAACACCAGGTTATAGTTCAACAGGTTTATTTGGAAGCACTAGCTTTCGGAGCACTGCTCCTTAATCAGGTAGCTGTCTTGGACTGGGGTAATTTTGTCCACCCCAGTCCAACACCGACTCCTCCACGTCACTGCAGATATTCTTAGCCTTATCTCACGTTCACACACTTCGCACTGTTCCAAGCCAAACACTTGCATCTCACTGTTTGTGAAGACAGACACCTATTCAATCATGGCAGACTTATCAAAAAAAACCACATTCACTAACAAACCTCCCTTATCTTTTTCAGGAGAAGGTAGCCCATAATCAGCAGCAACAACAGAAGGTAGCCAGCAGAGCATGCATGGCTACATCTGCCAAGAAGGAGACAAATGATGCTAAGCCAGTACGAGAATTGCCATCACTGAGGCCATGACTACTGACCAGGTTGAAATGGCTCATGTTCTTGCCTAACGTACTATCTCACTTCCCACCTCATCCTCCCCACAATCTTTAAGAATTATAATGTGCAGATGGCTTCATCATCCATTTCTTCTTTCACCCTATGTACACTTTTCTTCAGCACAAACTTGCCTTTTGAACTTGTCTACTTTCAGATACCCAAGAACTGCTGTCTGCCCTGTGCGGTGGCTGGCTGAAGGCAAACATTAAGAAGTTTTTGAAGAAACAAACAATGCCAGTCAGTTTAAGGTTTGCAGACAACAGTTTAATTACCGGCACTCTGCAAACTTTACAGATATTATAAAGACTAAATCTGCATGCAGTGAGTTGCCAGGCACAAATTAACTGTAGCCAGATCAGGAAGAAAGGATTCTGCAGTGGCAACTTCCCTACTGGGTGAGGTTGCATGTGAATTCTAATGCAGGAAATTTCAGTGGAGGCATTACTGGGACAGCATGGGGAAAAAAGACTGATTAGCACATATTATAAAATACTTAATATGCTTATAGGCTAGCCAGAAAGTGTGCTGTCATTGTCAAAGAGCGTGGATGAATCTGGCTCCAATTTGCCATGAGTCATTGCACAGCAGCTTTTCCCAACATTTTACATACAGAAGTAGTATTCAGCCCCATAAATACACTTTTGAGTCATCATACTAGGTGATATAATCACTGATATCTCAGCTTGTACCACAAGCGGTAGGTACCCTATGCCCTAAGGCTGCAGTGGAATTGCAGACTGAGGTCATGAGACTCAGGAGCAAATAACTGCAAATGCTGGAATCTGTACTGAAAAAAAAAACCCAACACTGGAGATCACAGCAGGTCAGACAGCAGCTATGGAGAGACAGCAAGCTAACCTTTCAAGTCAAGATGACCCTTCCTCAGAACTCTGATGAAGAGTCATCTCGACTCAAGATGTTAGTTTGCTCTGTCTCTATGGATGCTGCCTGACCCACTGCAATCTTCAGCGTTGGTTGCTTTTCAGTCGTGAGATCCAGACTTGATATCATGCAAGCTGGTACCATTCAGGTTCAGACTCACAGAAGATGCGAGAGGAATAGAGTTATAGCTGTAAGAGATGTCAACTTTGCTAACATGAACTGGGATTGCTTTAGCGTGAAAGGATTAGGTGGGGTGGAATTTTTAAAGCACATCCAGGATGAGCTTTCGGTCCTGACTGTGCTGGATCTAATCCTAGGGAATGAAACCAGTTAAAATGGTTCAAGTTTCAGTGGGCTGTAACTCTGTAAGTTCCAAAGCCATTATGCAAAGGGATAAGGATAGCACAGAAGCTGTGCCTAAATTGTATGAAGGTCAATTTCAATATCATTAGACAGGATCTTGCAAACATAGGCTGGGAGCAGCTATTTGCAGTGAGGTTTACACTTGGAAAGTGGGAGCCTTTCAAAAGGGTGATAATTCAGGGCCAGCATGCTTGCCAACAGTGAAGAACAAGGCTAGCAAGTCCAGGGAACCTTGGATGTCAAGGGATATCGAGAATTAGGTAAAGACCAAAAGGGAAGCATACGTTAGGTACAAGTGCATTAAAAACATGGCAGGGCCTTAAAAAAGTATAGAGAGCGTAGGAAGCTGCTAAAAAATAAATTGAAAGAGCAAAGAGGGGCCTTGAACTATCTTTGGCAAACAACATTAAGGGAAACCCCAAGGCATTTTATAAGCATATTAAGAGTGAGAGGATTACCAGGAAAGAGTGGGGGCCTATTAGAGACAAAAGGGGCAACCTGCGATGGAGCCAGAGGACATGGATGTAGACTTAAACAAATATTTCTTATGTGCATTCACAAAGAAGAAAGACATTGAAGCCGGGCATTTCAGCTGGATGGTGGGTTCTTGGATATGCTGAAGTTAATGTTTCTGTGGGCAGAGAAAAGTGCATAAATCCCAGGGCCTAATGAGATGTATCTCAGGTTGCTAACGGAGGAGATGAGTAGGTGGCTTGCCTAAAACAGTCCGGACCGTTTCTTCTTTAGCCAGTTAGAGTTATCACAGTCAAAGGCTCACCAAATTGTGAACCCACACTTTCAATGCCTGCAGTCCCTCACTGAGCTGTCAGAATCAGGCTTGTTGGGGAGGCAGGAGGCAGCCTTGTTTCCTCTGAGGTCTCGGCATGCTTATCCTCAGAGGTCCAGGAGGGTGGTTCCTCCGCAGCCAGCCACTTCTCCACACATACAGGGAGGCTTGCAGAACCTGCAAGACAAAAGAGAGAGAAGGCATCGTGGGCAGTGATTGGAATTTGTGGTTGATGATTGGAAGTCATAATAGGGTTAATGGGAGAGTTGCGGTGGTATATGGAGTCGAATATATACATTTGGCAAGACATGTACGTCTCACATCCCTGCAGGAGCACTCTTGGTCTCGTTTTGCAGAGAGTCAGGATTCTGTCCTCATAGGAGGTGAGGACACAGATGTTGAAGACACACCCTCCCCTAATCTGTACAGGCTCTTCCACCCTATTATGGGCTATCATCTATTGTAATAAAAGAAATGGAGAACTGAATGAGATGACAGTGGGTGACACAGCTGTTAGTGCTGGTGCATATGGGGGAAAGATGGTGAGATGCTCCTAACAAATGAGGAGGCAGTGGGGTTAGTTGTGTGGGAGGCTGAAGGGCCAGCAAGTGTTGCATGAGCCTTGGTGGAAGGTAGGGGCAGCAGCAGAGATAGAAGGAGCATGAGGTGGCAGGAACAAAAAAAGTGTGACACTTGTCCTGGTGGATCAGAGAAGGTCTCTAGCCTTCTTTCTGCCTTATTGGATATTCCTTGCAACCTGGAAACAGCACTGACCAAGATGGCAACCTTTGGCTAGCCTCTCCAAGCCACTCATTTGCACCATCATATCCACCAGGACCTTATCAGAGAAGTGTGGTGTCATCTTCTCCATCTCTGCCATGTTCCAAATTTGTCCGTTAATGAACAGGACAGCTTCGGAATGCCAGTGCTCACCCAGGTGCCCTACTGCATGCTAGGGCACAAGGCATGCTAATTTATGGAGTGGATATTGAGTCATGAGTTGAATGGTGGGTAATAAAATGGGATGGAAACTAGGTGCGAGAGATGCTATGGGGGCATGGTGGATATTTAATGAGGCAAGTTGGAAAAGATAACGGCAAGAAAATTTGCTAAGCTTTGCAGAAAACAAAATCCTCCAAAAAATGCAACACTATTCAGACTTGGCAAAAAGAAGATAGATTCAATCCAGTGGATTTTTGATAATTTAGTTCAGAAAAGAGACTGTTCGCCCAAATTGCATGGGATTGTTCACCTTGTTCAGAAATAAACTAAGCAATAAAGTCAGAAAATAGAGATAATGAGAACACATTCAAGTTGGCAATCTGCTTTGAGGCCTCAAATCACGATTTTTATTAACCACTTAGATAGAGAACCATGCATCCAAGTTTTCCAATTACATTGGCATTGTGTAGATGGAAGCATAATTTATGAATGTTGCATTGTAATTTTAAGTCAAAGGGCAAACTTGTGAAAATGCATTTTTATGTAGGTAAGTGCGAAAGTATCCAGTCAAAAAGGATAAATCAGAGTGTAATCCAATGTTGAATAGCTAGAAATAGTGAAGATTCAAAGACACTGTGATGTTCATGTAAATAGATTATGAAAATATCATGGACAGGTACAGAAAATAATCAAAAGTTGAATTATGGCATTTAAATTGAGAGGAATAAAGTAAGATAGAAATCATTCTGATGCTCCATTAAGATTGTTAGACTACACCTATATTGTTGTGTTCAGTTTGTGCATGACACCTTAGAAAAGATATATCATCCTGTTTATTTACTAGAATAATACTAGGTCTTCGAAGCTTTAAATAAAAGGAACACTTACGCAAATTAGGATTGTATTCCCTGGAAGTTTGAAGTTAAGGGCAAATTTGATAATTTTTAAGACTTTGGAAAATCATGGTGTGGTTTCTCTGGTTAGAAAATCTAGAATGAGGGGATACAGTTTAAAAATTAAAGCCAGACCTTCCAGAAGATAGGTTAGGAGACACTTTCACATGATATATTTGAAGTGTGGAACTCTCTTCCATACACAAGAACTGACGTTAGATCAGTTGTTTATTTTAAATCTGCAATCGATAGTTTTCTTTTGTTAATCAAAGGTACAGGGGATTGGGGGCAAAAGCAAACAACCTCAAGGTGTGATTGACATACTCAGTTTCCAATTCCTATGATCCATCATAAGTTTATGAGCAGCCATTTCCATTATACTTGGCACTATTTGGAGAACAACAGCAGGTTCTTTTGTTAAATCTCTAGTGTTAGACAGCCTCAACAATAAACAGATATAGCTGCTCATCGTCTTTCATTAGTGCCACTCCAGAAAAAGATGGAACACCACAGGGTTATGGAAAGAATAGCCTATTAATTTTCTTCTCTTCTCTGTGAAGTTGGGTTTGGCCTCCACATGGCACCTCCCTGTGGTGACACTGTCGAAATAAGAAGCTCAGTGTATCTGGCCTGTTAAGCACCAACTCATATTTAGCACGTTATGGTACAGCTGATTATAACCTGAACACACTGTGTTACTGTATGATCTCTTCCAGATTTCATTGCCTTTACAGGATGCACAGGAGAGAAGGCTTGTGGCTGATTGCACTGTTTTATGAATACAAATCCTGAGCATCAGTCACTCTCTTAATTCATCTCAGTACTTTCCTTTTATGGGACATCTGACAGCATTCTGAGTGACCATAATATGGTCTTCATGTTCTCTGAAAACAGATCTAGCACTGCATGACCTGTGAATGGATTTCAAACTCCATTGCTGACTAATTTGTGGTGGATGTTAGAAACCTTGGTCTCCACCTTCCAGCTGAGATAGGGTCAACACTTAAAATACAAATTCTACCTCGCTTTCACCATTTACTCCACATTTACCAATGCCCTGTTTCTGAGTGTACTCTTGACCCGAATGAAGGATAACAAGTGACAGTCTGGTAGTTCTCTAGTGACACTGATGACAAAAAAATTGACTGACAATACAAAGTCACTGCAAATGAAAAAAACATTTCATGTTGTAATAGTTTCTGATAAAATTCACTTTAAAGCAATAGTTCACATTGTTGTTCTTATGTTTCACTGAAGTCAGGTGTATGAAAATGAGAATGCGTATTGGGTATAAGCAGGCAGGGAAACAGTTAAGTTCTGAGTTTTGTGAAACAAGAGGTTCAGCTGAGCATGACTCAGACTAGATAAGAACCTGCTGTTAACAAGAGGGTGCTGGAGGTAAGGGTAATGGGCTAACAAGGTAGAAATGCAGTCATTATGTAGATCCATTTAACAAGATGAGGTAGCATCAGTATGCAATGTCAGTTAACAAGGTGAAAAGTATTCATTATGTGAAGCCAGTTATTCATTGTGGAACAGCAGATGGTTTAATCTTACTGTTGATACTCGTTGATTATAACAGTCACCCAATTAATATGCATGTTGCCTTATCTGGGTGCTCTTCCCTGTAAAATGACTATATAGTTCATTGAGAAACTACTGCTCTAGAGAAGACCATGAACTCATGTCCCTGTATACATGGCCGATCGCTCTCTCTCCCTCCAGGACCCAGAATAAAGACGAAGGAGGCAAAACTATACTGTGTCTCTAAGTGTTTTGCTTCAACCGAGCTGGGGCTGGAAGGGGCAATTGGATGACAAAAAGACCATTTGACTTAATTAAGAACTAAGTGGATAAAATAGAAATTTTTTGTGTTGTAACTTCATGATATGGGAGCTGCTCGACCCCGTTGTAGCTCATAGTGAGCATGTTTGTACCAAATGTTGACTGCATGAGGAACTCAATATTAAGTCTGAAAGGCTGCAGGGTCCCCAAATGGAAAATGAGGTGCTGTCTGTCCAGTTTGCACTGAGCTTCACTGGAACACTGCAGAAAGCCTAGGACAGAGATGTTGGCCAGGGAAGTTGAAGCGGCAGTCAACTGGAAATTCAGTGTCTTTTTTATAATGTCAATGTTTCGTTTTCCTAATGAAGAGGAGACCACATTGTGAATAGTGAATGCAGTAGATTAGAATGTGTGAAGTGCAGGTAAAGCGCTGCATCACCTGAAAGGTGTTCTTGGGCCCTTGGATACTGGGAAGGGAGAACTAAACAGACAGATGTTACACTTCTGCGATTGTAGCAGAAGGTGCTGTGACACTGTGGGGAGGTATTGGGAATGAAGGAAGAGTGGATCATGGTGTCCTGGAGGGAATAGTCCCTGCGGAAGGCTGACAAGGGAAGGGAGGGGAATGAGTGTTTGGTGGTGGCAACAGGCTGGAGATGCCAGAAATAGCAGTTAATAATCCTGGTAGCACCAGACATACCTGAAAATGAGGTGTCAACCTGGTGAAGCCACCAAACAGGATTACTTGCATGCCAAACAATATAAGCAGCAAGTGATAGACAGAGCTAGACAAGCAACCCCACAACCAATGAATCAGCTTTGCAATTCTGCAACATCAAATTGTGAATGGTGGTGGAAATTAAAACAACTCGGTGGAAGAGGAGGCTCCAAAAATATCCCTTTCCTCAGTGATGGAAGAGCTCAGCACATCAGTTCAAAAGACAAGGCCCTCACAGCAATCTTCAGGAAGTGCCAAGTGGACGATCCATCTCGGCCTCCTCCAGTGGTCCCCAGCATTTCATATACCAGTATTCAACAATTCGATTCATTCCAAATAATATTAAGGAAAGGTTAGAAACACTGGATACTGCAAAGGTTATGGCCTCCGACAACATTCCAGCAATAGTACTGAAGACTTGTGCTCCATAACTTGCCGTTCCCCTCGCCAAGCTGTTCCAGTACAGTTCAACACTGGTATCTACCCAACAATGTGGAAAATTGCCCAGTCAATTACCACCCCATTAGTGTACTCTTGATCATCAGTAGATCAACTGTACCTGCTCAGCGTCACACAGTTTGGGTTCTGCAAGGGCCACTCAGCTCCTGACCTTGGTTCAAACATGGACAAAAGAGCTGAATTCCAGAGGTAAGATGAGAGTGATAGCCCTTAACATCAAGGAGCCTGAGCAAAACTAGAATCAGTGGGTATTTGGGGTAAACACTTCAGTGGATGGAGTCATACCTGTTAGTGAGTTAGTTGTGCTTGCTGGCGGTTAGTCATTTCAAGTCAAGGACATCTCTGCAGGAGTTCCTCAGGGTAGTGTCCTAGGCCCAACCACCTTCAGCTGCTTGATCAATGACCTTCCCTCCATCATAAGGCCAGAAGTAGGTATGTTGGCTGATGATTGCATAGTATTCAGCACTATTTGCGACTCATCAGATACCAAAGCATTCCATGTTCAAATGCATCAAGACCTGGACCATATTTAGGCTTGGGCTGACAAGTGTGAAGTAACATTTGCGCCACACAAATGCCAGGCCAAGACCATCTCCAATAAGAAACAATGTAAGCACTGTCCCTTGACATTCAATAATGTTACCATCATTGAATCTCCCACTATCAACATCTGGGTTACCACTGACCAGAAACTCAACTGAACTCACCACATAAACCCAGTGACTACAACAGCAGGTCAGAGGTTAGAAACTTGAAGGGTTTCAGAAAAGATTTTCAAGGATGTTGCCAGGGTTGGAGGATTTGAGCTACAGGGAGAGGCTGAAATGGCTCGGGCTGTTTTTCCTGGAGCATTGGAGACTGAGGGGTGACCTTATAGAAGTTTATAAAAACATGAGAGGTATGGATAGGGTAAATATTTTGGTACAAGCACCCAGATTTTAGTAAAGAGTATTTTGCAGGGTTTATAGGCCTGGGCTTGGCTCGTTTCAAGTGCCAACTTATGCTGCAGAGTCTCTCTCGTATCATTCATTTCCTTAGACTTTACAGCAATTAGATACTGATGAGTTGCTGGCTAGGCCATTTCACAGCAGTCAAAAGTCAACTAATTTTCTTCCTTCTAATGTTTACAACAATGACTTGTTAGTCACTGTTAGACTAGCTTTTCGTAATTCTAGATTTGAATTCAACTGAATTCAAATTCCACTCTCTGTTGTCATGGAATTCAAATCGATGTCCCCAAAACGTTTTGAATATGAGATGCCACTACTACCCCACTTTATAATGCAGTTCTACAGTGAGCAATTAATCCATCCAACCAAGTTATTGCCAAGTAATGAAGATATACATAACTCCCAAGAGATCACTAGAGTTGCTTATTGTTTCAATCATTTTCAAGCAAATAATTCGATACCCAGCCCATTGCATTTTAAATATTCAGTATCATTTTTAAAATCACATTCAAGTACACTTGCTTTAAAAATCAAACATTGAAATTTAACTCTTGACCAAATGGTCAATGATTTTAAAAGTCTGAAACATGAGAAACGCCTTGAAATATGTTTTCAAATAATTGGCCTCCAACAATCTTGGAACAGGGTCAGGGGAATTTAAAATAACAGACGGGACTTGATTCTAAGATTCCCCCACCTATACCCAGCAGTCCATAATTTTGCCTGATGTGTTACAAGGGTAGTGATTCTGCATCCTGCAATCTTGACCTGGCTGGCTCCACCAAAGGGGAAGCATCTTCTCACTCCTTCATTGTAGTTTTCAAGGAAATAGGCCAGATTCTTCATGACTCATGATTCATGGATATCAGAAGAGTTGTGTACTACACTCTAAAGTTGGGAACATTTTGCATGATAAAATCTAACTCAAGCACTCCCATGAGGCCTCCATACCAACTCAAGCCCCTGTCCACCATCAACATCCACTCATACCCTCCATGGCATTTCATGTCCTAAATACCCTCCCCAATCCTTAAACCTCGTGTCAGCTTTATTGACTTACAAACATTCCCAAGGTTTCTTATATTCTAATAATAAAATGGTCAATCGATTCTGTACAGAGCCCCAGTCCTACAAAAGGATTGCATAAGTGAGTTTTTGATGTAGGCACAGAGAAAATCGACAGCTTGATGTTATAAGTTATTCCTTCAGAGACATTGTTTGTCAATGATTCAATGTGTAGCTGCACAAGATAGAATACAGGCAAGGCAGAAGGTCTACAGCATGGAAACAGTCCTCTGGCCCAACCTGCCTACGCAGCCCAGTTTTCACAATGGAACTAGACCCATTTGCCTGCATTTGGTCCATATCCTTCCATATCAATCCCATCAGTGTACCTGTCTAAATGTTTCTTAAATGACAAAATTGTATTTGTTTTCACCACTACCTCTGTCAGCCCATTCTAGACATTCACCACCCTCTGTGTGAAAAAATGCCTTTCTGTACCTTTTGTATCTCTCTCCTCACCTTAAACTTATGCCCTCTAGTCTTAGTCTCCCCTAATAGCTTATGGCTATCCAACTTATCTGTGCCTCTCTTGATTTTACAGACCTCTATCAGGTCACCCCTCAGTCTCCTATGCTCCAGGGAAAAAAAGTCCCAGCCCATCCAACCTCCCAGTCTTGGTAGCAACCTAGTAAATCCCTTCTGCACTTTTTCTAGTTTAATAATATTGTTTCTATAGTAGGGCAACCAGAGCTGCATGCAGTACTGTAAATGTGGCCTCACCAATATCTTGTACGGCTGCAACAAAATATAAGTGTCCCAATTCCTGTATTCAATGCACTGACTAATGAAAGCAAGCTTACCAAAAAGCCTTCTTCACCACCCTGTCTACCTGTGACTCCACTTTAAAGGTGCAATGAACCTGTACCCCTAGATCTTTTTGTTCTAATAACACTCCCCAAGGTCCTATCATTGATGGCGTAAGTCCTGTGCTCGTTTGACCCACCTTGCATTTATCTAAATTTAAACTCCATTTGCCATTTCTCAGCCCACTGGCCCAGTTGATCAAGGTTTCCTTGCATTCCAGATAACCTTCTTCACTGTCCACTATACCACCAAATCTCGGTGTCATCCACAAACCTACTAACTATACTTCTTAAATTCTCATCAAAATCATTTATATAAATGATGAATAACAATGGACCCAGCTCCGATTCCTGTGGCACACTGCTGGTCACAAGCCTTCCAGTCTGAAAAACAACACTCGACCACCACCTTCTGTCATCGAGCCAATTTTGTATCCAATTGACTAGCTCTCCCTGGATCCCGTGAGATTTAACTTTAGAACATAAGAACAAGGAGCATGAGTAGGCGATCTGGCCCACTGAGTCCACTTTACCATTCAATATGTTAATGGCTGATCTTTTTATGGCCTCAGCTCCACGGTGGCACAGTGGTTAGCACTGCTGCCTCACAGTGCCAGAGACCCGGGTTCAATTCCCGCCTCAGGTGACTGTCTGTGTGGAGTTTGCACATTCTCCCTATGTCTGCGTGGGTTTCCTCCGGGTGCTCCGGTTTCCTCCCACAGTCCAAAAGTGTGCAGGTTAGTTGAATTGGCCACGCTAAATTGCCCGTAGTGTTAGGAGCAGGGGTAAATGTAGGGAAATGGGTCTGGGTGGATTGCACTTCGGTGGGTCGGTGTGGGCTTGTTGGGCCGAAGGGCCTGTTTCCACACTGTAAGTAATCTAATCTACCCGCCCTCCCTCCATAACCCTTAATTCCTTTATTGTTCAAACAAATCTGTCTTAGCTTTAAAAACATTTAACGAGGAAGCCTTAATTACTTCACTGGGCAGGGAATTCCATAGATTCACAACCCTCTGGGTGAAGAAGTTCCTTCTCAATTAAGTCCTAATTCTGCTCCCCCTAATTTTGAGGCTATGCCTGTTTCACCTGTCAGTGGAAACATCCCCTCTACCTTATCTACTCCCTTCATAACTTTACATGTTTTTTGTAAGATTCTCCCTCATTCTTCTAAATTCCAATGAAGATAATCCCAGTCTACTCAGCCTCTCCTCATAAGCCAAACCTGTCAACCCTAGAATCAACCTAGTGAACCTCCTCCACACCCCCTCCAGTGCCACTACATCCTTTCTCAAGTAAACAGACTTACTCAACAACCTACTGTGCAGTACCTTGACAAAGGCCTTGCTAACGTCCAGGACAACGTATTTGCTACTATAAAAATCAGGCTAATAATACTTGTATAGGGCTATTGTGAAACCCATTTTTCAAAAGAAGATTATGAATAGATGTTTTTAAGCAGTTCCACACGTCATTATTACTCTAAGTTTCGCTGATGCTGTACTGAGACTATACAGGGTCAATGTACAAGGAAGTGCCCTGATCTAGCATAGAAATCATGAGGGGTTACTGAGGTGGAAATGGAGAGCTGGTCAGGGATTTTCAGCATCCACAGTGTTTTTTGTAATTTAGCCCTTGGCTGCCCATATGGCAGTGATCTACTTCTCAGCATGGGACAGCCTGATTCTACCCTGTACCTATTCCCTGCATCCGCTCCCTCCAGCGCCCCCCCCCCCCCCCCAAACTCCAGTGCACACGTTGGTTGTGAGTAGGGGCTTTCAACTGAGCCAGAGCTGCCAAGTGATGAAATCTCCTAACTCAATCCCCTGTTGTCTCAATGAAGAATATCCAGTCCGAGACAGTCAGAAAGTCATTATGAAGCAAAAAGTGGTCCTTCAGTCCATCAAGTTCATTTCAACTCTCTGTTCTATACATACGGCCCTGCAAATTTATTTCCTTCAATTAATAATTCAATATCCTTTGGAAATTATTTGTTGTTCCTGCTTTCATCACATTTAGTTCCTGGTCACTCACACCACAGCTACATAATTAGCCCCAATCATTAATTTTATTCATTCATGGGACAAGAGTGTCACTGTTTGGCCAGCAGCTATTGCCCATTCCTCGTTGCCCTTGAGAAGGTGGTGATGAGGTGTTTGCAGTCCATGTGCGGTGGGTTACGGAAGGAATTCCAGGATTTTTCCCCAGCCACAGTGAAGGAATGGTGATGTATTTCCAAGTCAGGATGGTGAGTGGCTTGGAGGGATACTTGTAGGTGATGGCGTTGCCGTGTATCTGCTGCCCTTATCCTTCTAGACAGAAGTAGTCCTGGGTTTGGAAGGTGCTGTATGAGGATCTTTGATGATCTCAGTAGTGCATTCTGTAATGGGAGCTCTAGTGTTGGAGGGAGTGGATGCGGTGTCAATCAAGCAGTTGCTTTGTCCTGGATAATATTAATTTTCTTGAGTATTTTTGGGGCTGCAGCCATCCAGCAAGTGAAAGGGAGTGCATCACATTTCTGACTTGTGCCTTGTAGATGCTGGACAGGCTTTGAGCAGTTAGGAAGTGAGTTTCTCACTGTGGTATTCATTGGCTGTTGTAGCCACTATGTTTACGTGGTGAGTTTAGTTGAGTTTCTGGTCAATGGTAACCCACCCCCAGAATGTTGATGGCTGGTGATTCAGCAATAGTAACATATTTATGGAGCCTCCTCCAGTGAGTTGTTCAGTTGACTACCATCATTCACAACATGCTACTGAGCTGTTGTTTGTGGGATAGTTTAGCTCTATCTACCACTTGCTGTTTATGCTGTTTGGCATGCAAGTAGTCCTTATTTGGTAGCTTCACCAGGTTGACATTTTGTCTTTAGGTATACCTGGTGTTGCGCCTTGCATGCCCTTCTGCATCCCCACTGAACCTGGTTTGATCCCTGGCTTGATAGTTTGAGTGGGGCACAGGCTGGGCCATAGATTTGCAAATTGTGCTGGAGTACAATTCTGCTGCTGTTGATGGCTCTCAGTGCCTCATGGATGCCCAGTCTTGAGTTCCCAGGTCCATTTGAAGTCCGACCCATTTAGCATAGTGATAGTGCCACACAATGTAGTGGAGGTGAAGGTGGGATTTCATCTCCATAAGGACTTTGCGGTGATCAAACTTACTGACACTATCATGAACAGATGCATCTGCAGCCAGCAGGTGGCAAGGATGAGGTCAAATGTGTTCTTCTTTCTTGTTGATTCCCTCAACACCTAATGCAGACTCAGCACAACAGTTATGCCCATTAGAACCCAATTAGCTCAATCATTGTGCTGGTGCCAAACCACTCTTGGTGGTGGAAATTGAAATCCCCCACCCCTGAATAAAACCTGTACCCTTGCCACCATCAGTGCTTCCTCCAAGTTTTCTTCAACATGGAGGATTACCGATTCATCAGCCGAGGGCAGAAGGTACGTGGCAGCCAAATGAAAATTTCTTTGCCCATGTTTAACTTGATGCCATGAGATTTCAAGGGGTCAGGTCGATGTTGAGGACTCCCATGGCATTCCCTCCTGATTATATACTACCGTACTGCCACCTCTGCTGGGTATGGTGTGCTGGTGGGACAGGACATATCCAGGGATGGTGATGGTGGTGGCGATGTCTGGGACATTGCCTGTCAGGTATGATTCCATGGGGATGAAAATGTAAGGCTGTTGCTTGGCTAGTCTGTAAGATAGCTCTCCCAATTTTGGCACTAGCCCCCAGATGTTAGTAAGGAAGACTTTGCGGGGTCCACAGGGCTGTTTCTGCAGTTGTTTTTTCTGGTACCTAAGCTGAGCCAGGTGGTCCATTCAGTTTCATTTCTTTGTTGAGACTTCATAGCAACTGATACAACTGAGTCCTTTGCTGGGCCATTTCAGACGGCAGTTGCAAGTCAAATACATTGCTATGGGTCTGGAGTCACACGTAGGTCAGACCAGTTGAGGTGAGCAGATTTGCTTCCCTGCAGGACATTAGTGAGCAAGTTGAGCTCCCTCAACAATGGTTCAATGGTCATCAGTAGACCCTTAATTCCAAATATTTCCCATGAAATTCAAATTGCCCCATTTGCACCTGGGACCCTAGTAAATTAGTTGAGTTTCTGGATGACCCCTGAAATCACTTTCAGAGAAGATAAAGAACTATGAGGCAACACCTACACAGAGAACAAGGTTGGCCACTTCACTCAAATCTGGGTAGCGTTTGGGTTAAAATTAGGATTAAATGTGGATTAAATTAAAGATAAGCTTAAGTGAAGTTAAATGAAGTGAGTTAAAATTGAAGTTAACTTAGATGAAATAAGAAGTAAATGTTGCAATAAATTTATGCTTTGTATTAAGCATTGATAATTAAAGGATCCTGGGTAAAATGCTTGAGTACTCCTTTTCGGGCAGCATTATCTAAGCGTATCACAATCATTCAATTCTTTCCTCCCAACACTTTTTGTTCAAAGGAAAATAACCTGACGTCTCCAACTAACTGCATCTCTAAAATTCCTCATCCCTGGAACCATTGTGGTTAACCTCCTCTGCATTCTCACAGGAATACTTGCATTCTTCTAAAAATGTGATAATCAGAACTGAATACAGAACTTTGCTTGTGTCTCATCAAAGCTTTATAAAGAATCAACATAGCTTCCCAACTTTTATGCTCAGTACCTCTATTATAAAGTTCTGGTTCCAAAATGAAAAGCTAATTACTCTTTGAACTAAACCTAGCACCTTCAAAGTTCTACCTGATTCCTCAGGTTTCTTTGTCTCTGTATACTCTTCACAACTGTACCTTTTAGTCTATATAGCCTTTCCCTCTCCTTCCTGCCAAAATTCATCAGCTCACACATTTCCCAATTAAATGTCCTCTTCAATGTGGCTACCCATTGTGTGAGCTGATGTCCTGCGAAAGACAATGGGCATCATCCTCACTGTCTGCCATCTTCAAGTTTGATAACATTGGCGAATTTTTTGAAATTGTATTCTGAACATCAATATTGAAACAAAAGGAATGGGCCTAGCTTTGAACCTTATGAACCTACACTTCAGTTTGAAAAACAACTTCCTGCTACATTGTCACTTCACGTTCAGTTCTTCCTTCAGAGATGCTGGATCCTGATGTAACCAATTTTGTATGGGTTGGACGCAGCAAATAAATTAGGATGTGGGTAAAAGTACATTTCATAATGTCACAGGACCTAAGTCACTATTATGGATGAAGATGCCAGGGTAGATTTTAATTGTCATGAATTCAGTGCATGATATTTGAAACTGTGGTGGTGAGCATGGGGATTGATGGGTATAATCTCCATGAGTATAATAAAAACTTTAACAAATACATTCCTTTATTTGTTTCTTTAAAAAGTCAGTTAAACTTTTTTTTTAGAAAAGCTTATTTGCCCACTAACGCTTTGTTTGCAAACAGCACTAATATATACAACGTACAAGTAATGCGTGGTCTCAAAAAACAATTTTAACTGTTAATGTGTTTTAGTTTCTAAATTCAGCAGAGATTAAAATTCTTGCCAATAACAATAATAGAATTTTCTCACCTCATTGATTGCCAAGAGGTAGGTGGAGGTGGATGACTGAGCTAAAGCAGACCTTCTGACTGATTTATTATTTGGCAAGTAACTATGCTTAGTGCAGAAGACACTAAGCCTCTAGGTACTTATGTCAAAAGAAAAGGGCATCAACCCTTCCCAAAACATGCTATTATAGAGAATGGTAAACTCAGAAATTCCAACACGTGCAGTAAACACTTGGAAATTGAAAACAGTGATTCTCAGCATGGAAGTATGGAGTTTGACAGATATCACACCAACAGTTGATTCAGTGGTTCTACATATTGAGAAAACGCTACAGGAACATGTACTGTGCTCTCGGCCATTATCAAAATTGATAACAAAGTAAAAGCAAATTTATAGAAAAGTAGAAGTACATTCTTTCCAATGAAGTTCAGTATTCATTCCTGTCCCATAGCACAACCAGGTGAAGTAATTACATAGGAAATAATTACACAAGAAGATAATTATCATTAAGCATCAAGATCAGTCATATGTCTTGAATCAAGCAGAGTACAAATAAATTATCATGCTCTTTTTTACTGAATTTTAAAAAATGCATCTTGTAAAATTAAACGTACTTTTCAACTGACACAAAATCTGAGTGAAGTCAGAACTTGCAGGTATATTTGCTGGAGCAATCATCATTTCAAAGATTGTGTTTAACAACAATGGCTGAAGCAAACCTGAAGGTTCAGCAATGATATCCTTGTTATTAGTTTCAATCCTTTTTTTTTTCCATCATGAACGGTGGTTGAGGGAAAAATCCGTATCTTTAGAGCTACAGCTTATTCCGGACTCAGCTGATATAAACCTGCTCTACAAACTAAGTGGTTACACCATTTATGTCTGAAAATGTGTTGCTGGAAAAGCGCAGCAGGTCAGGCAGCATCCAAGGAACAGGAGAATCAACGTTTCGGGCATAAGCCCTTCTTCAGGAATGAGGAAAGTTTGTCCAGCAGGCTAAGATAAAAGGTAGGGAGGAGGGACTTGGGGGAGGGGCGTTGGAAATGCGATAGGTGGAAGGAGGTCAAGGTGAGGGATCTGCATGTCCTTGGTGGAGTGGGAGGGGGAGTTGAAGTGTTGTGTCACGGGGTGGTTGGGTTGGTTGGTCCGGGTGTCCCAGACACCATTTATATCCCCAATCTCACCACTTACATTTTCCTTAGCATTTCCTAGTAATTCTGGATGCTTGGTGTGTATATATAAATGTGATTTCTCGTGTAAGAGTTATAATGATGGAAACAATAACGTATGAAATCATTGAATTATTACTGTCTCACAGTAATTCACAATTCTTATTGTAATAAATTATTCCCAGACGGTTCATGATAGCCAAGAAAATGGCCAGGGTTCAAACGTGACATGATCTTCTACTCTCTTTTTAGCCCTTAGCTACAGCACTGCCAAGAAACAGGTGAAAAATATAAGTGAATTATGTATGTTCTGTCCATCAAATAAATTAGACACAGGGCATAAATTGAATAATCTGAACAACAGGTGCAGGGATCAGAACATATAATGATTAAGTGACTGTTGAATTGAACACTCGGCAGCATGACAATTTTAAACTGCCGATTAATTATATGAGTTCTGGCTGAACCCAGACATTACCTGTACAGTTCATTAGCTGAACACATCAGTGAGGCCTCAAAATTGTTACCAACGTTCAGTACTATCACCCATTCCCAAGAAACAGGAGGTGCATGTGGCTGCAGCAGGTTTTGGGAATCATTCTTCAAGTAAATCTCATTTGGGAAAATGTGAAGCCCGATCAACCATGTGAGAGTCCAGGCACTCTGGTAACAGGACGCCACATTGGAAGTTTTGGTGGAGGGAGTGGAAAGTAGGAATGAAGTCCTGTATGCTGAGGAGGACAGTAGGCCTGACAGACAAACAAGGTGGAACAGATAATCACAGAGTTCAGGTCAAGGCCAAAGTCAACACACTAAGGACTCGGATGTTGTGCTGTTTAATGGCCCCAAATGAATGGTCAAGTCAGGGACCAATTGCTGCACCTCATAACTAAGTTCTGGATATCAAGATGAGATTCTTGCTAGGCAACGGGTTGCCTATTGAAGGGAATTATTGCTTGTTAATGATCTTTTTAATTGCAGGCTTTGCTTTATTGCAGCTTTCCAGCTTACCATCCACTATGAGAAAACTAAATGCTGAAGCTCTTAACATGGAGTCAGAGCAGGTACCTAATGACTTCAGTATGTCGCTTGCTCCAAACATCCTCCATGTTGGACACCAGACACTAGGGGGTCAGGTGGGTGACAGAGAGTAATGGAAGCTGTTGCAAGCAACAATAAAAGAGGAAGAATATAACCCTTGATGGGTGGACTGTATAGTAGCAGAAATAGAGCAAGTGTGAGGTATCAAAAAGAAGAAGTGGAACTTATTCTGGCAAAGTGGACAAGGTCATCGATCATCTTTCGATATCAATATGCACTCCTCAATTCATCAGAGACTGAACTGACCCAGATGGCAAGATCTCAAGTCATGACCACTTCTGTTGGTCAGAGGGTAAGAGGTCATCCTGCCATTGTACCATCTCATCCTCCAGTGCTTCTAGGTCCTTGTCAGCCTTGTGAAGTGCCAATTTTTCCTTCTTTGCCATGCTAGGAAATATGCAGAGCAGCTCATGACTAACCGTGCTTATCCAAACATACAATGGTATTTTAAAGATGGAGTGACACCAGGACTGCCGATAATTCCTGGCAATGGGGAGTAGATCCAAGTATAGCAAGTGGTAGAATGGGGCTTTAGTCAGATGAGAGGGCTGCCATAGGATGAAGCAGGTAGTCAGTTAGGTGAGTTTGCTATGATATGTCAAAAAATCTTGCAAGGCCTTATGAGAAACCCTCCATGAAACTTGACAACATCGAACGGCCAAAAAAAAAAGATTCAGCCCAAATTTTTCAGTCATGTGACATGATTCTTGGATGGTAAATCTTCATTGCACTTCCTCATGACCAATACATCTTTCCTCAGGTAAGGAGACCAAATGAGGTTCTACCTGGTAAAGTGATTTCACTCTTTCTGATCATAAACCATTGTGTGTGCTACAGGAGACAAAAGTTAGCATTACGTGAATCATAATGTGCTTAAATGGTTTCATTCAAAACAATTGAGTTTAAGAGTTGTGAGATCTTCTTGCAGCTCTATGGGACTTTGGTTGGACCGCACTTGGAATATTGCGTCCAGTTCTGGTCGCCCTATTGTAGGGGGGATGTGGATGCTTTGGAGAGGGTTCGGAGGTGGTTTGCCGGGATGATGCCTGGAATGGAGGGCTTACCTTATGAAGAGAGGTTGACTGAGCTCGGACTTCTTTCATTGGAGAAAAGGAGGAGGAGAGGGGAGCTAATTGAGGTATACAAGATAATGAGAGGCATAGATAGAGTCGAAAACCAGAGACTATTTTCCAGGCCAGAAATGGCTAAAACGAAGTGTCACAGTTTTAAGCTGGTTGGAGGAAAGTATAGAGGTGATGTCAGAGGTGGATTCTTTACGCAGAGAGCTGTAAGAGCATGAAATGCGTTGCCAGCACCAGTTGTGGAAGCAAGGTCATTGGGGACATTTAAGAGACTGCTGGACATACATATGGTCTCAGAAATTTGAGGGTGCATACATGAGGATCAATGGTCGGCACAACATCGTGGGCTGAAGGGCCTGTTCTGTGCAGTACTGTTCTATGTTCTAATCCACTTATTTCCCAGCCCAAATTGCCCTTGAAGGTAGTGGTGAACTGCTTTTTTGAACCACTGCAGTCCATGGTAGACACATGCACAGTGCTCTTAGGGAAGAAGTTACAGGATTTTGAGCCAGAAACAGTAAATAAACAGTGATACAGTTGCAAGTCAGAACAATGTGTGACTTGGAAGGGAACCTGCAGATGTAACCGGAAGGGAGTAACTGGAATGCAAAGTACTGGGCTAAAGATAAGATCCTTGGTAGTGCAGATGAGCAGAGAAATCTCGGTGTCCATGCACACAGATCCTTGAAAGCTGCCACCCAGGTTGACAGGGTTGTTAAAAGCTAAAACACTGTATGCCTTCTTATTAATAGAGGGATTGAGTTTTGGAACCATGAGGTTATGCAGTAGCTGTACAAAACTCGGGTGCGGTGGAGTATTGTGTACAGTTCTGGTCATCGCATTATAAGAAGGATGTGGAAGCTTTGGAAAGGGTGCAAAGAAGATTTACTAGGATGTTGCCTGGTATGGAGGGAAGGTCTTATGAGGAAAGGCCGAGGGACTTGAGGCTATTTTCATTAGAGAGAAGGTGGTTGAGAGGTGACTTAATAGAGACATACAAGATAATCAGAGGGTTAGATAGGGTGGACAGGGAGAGCCTTTTTCCAAGTATGGGGACGGCGAGCACGAGGGGGCATAGCTTTAAATTGAGGGGTGATAGATATAGGACAGATGTTAGAGGTAGTTTCTTTACTCAGAGAGTAGTAAGGGTATGGAATGCTTTGCCTGCAACAGTAGTAGATTCGCCAACTTTAAGTATATTTAAGTCGTCATTGGACAAGCATATGGACAAACATGGAATAGTGTAGGATGGGCTTCAGGTTGGTATGACAGGTTGGCGCAACATCAAGGGCCGAAGGGCCTGTACTGCACTGTAATGCTCTATGTTCTATGTCTCACATGATTCCTGATGTGGAGGTGCCAGTGTTGGATTGGGGTGGACAAAGTCAGAAGTCACATGACATCAGGTTGTAGTCCAACATGTTTATTTGAAATCATAAGCTTTTGGAATGCTGCCCCTTTATCGGGTGAAGTGACTTCACCTGACGAAGGAACAGTACTCCAATGGTTATTAGTTTCAAAAAACCTGTTGGGACTCTCACCTGGTGTCGATTGATTCCTGAATAACAGAACAATATGAAAAGCTTCTGGTATGATTTATAGACAGGTGCAGTAAACTTGTTTTATTCAGTATGACAGCAAATCTAACCACGAACAGATTCAGATGCAGCAGTACCGGCAATGTGACAAAACTAGGACTGATTAACCAGTTACATTCAAGGAAGAATTATCAAGTACCAGATTACAGTTTAGTGAATTAGGATCTAAATCCTCTGCATTCATTTCTGTCTTCCCAAAACTACTTTCTCCATATGAACTCTCCAATCCATAATTTAGCATATCTCTCTCATTCTCTCTCTATTGAAACGGCCTACCTGTTTAAGACACTTTTACTGTCTCTACTGCAGACAATAAAATTTCTAATTATTTCCTCAGATCCTTCAGACTCATATCATATTGTTCGTTCCAGGTTTCTCTGTTCACATATATCCTACAGATGCTGGAGTATCAATTTAAGCACTCCTTCAAAATTGCCTTTGGCGTCTTTGTCCTCAGTAAAACACTTAAGCTTCTCCCAACCAGTTCTTCCATTCTGAAGAAGAGTCACTGGACTCGAAACATTGACTGTGACTTCTCTCAGACACTGCCGGATGTGCTGAGATTTTCCAGCAATTTCTGTTTTTGTTTCAGATTTCCAACATTTGCAGTTCTTTTGGTTTTTTTGTCCGGCTGTTACGTTGGTAGGCTCTTTTGCGCTTTTAAGTCCAAGAGGCATAGATTTCAGAGGATGCAGTGTGCATTCTTCAACAGGAAATTAGCTACTCATCGCAAGATCTCTTCAGATTAAGTACGATGAGACCTTGTTCTCTTGCTCACTCTATCAGAATTATCAATAACCTCTGGATTCGTTACTCACTGACAGACACCTTTCACAACTCCACTCCTTCATAGAAAAACATTTTTGACATCTCTAACCTTGCAAATTACCACACCACCTCCAATTTCTGTTATATCTCTGAGCCATTGAGAAGTCAAAATATTTCAGAGTAAAATATCTCAATTAAAGGATGAAAGGAGAGAGATAATTAATTAATTTTTACTTTAAAACCAATCTCCTTGACACAAAACCCCTGGCGTCTGAAATACACAGGAACTCAAAGGAAGCAAAAGCAAATTTTTTTCTGGTATCAAAAAGGAATTGAGAGATACTTTCGGTCAAAAACAACACTTTATCATCACTAATACCAGTAAATGTTGAGTTTTCATAGATGCCTTCTTGTGAGTCAAAGAAAAAAAAAATCAACATAGCACAGAAATAGAACCTTCAGCTCTCCAAGTCTGCGCTAACACATTTTGCCCTTCATTTACAGGATCCGTATCCCCCTATTCCCCTTCTCTTCACGTATTCATCCAGGTGCTTCTTGAATGCTGCTATAGTATCTGCTTCCACCACCTCCTCAGGCAGTGCATTCCAGGTACTCACTACCTCACACATCTCTTTTAAACGTTCCCCCCACCCACTCCACCATGCACCTTGAACCTGTGTCCCCTAGTAGCGGACCCCTCCACCCTGGGAAAAAGCTGCATACTTTCCACTCTCTCTCTGCCATTCACAATCGCCCCCTAACCTCATGTATTCCAGTGAAAACAAACCCAGTCTTTCCAACTTTTCTTCATAACTAAAATCCCCATACCAGGCAACATCCTGGTAAATCAATCCTGTACCCACTCCAAAGCATCCACATCCTTCTAGTAGTGTGGTGATCAGAATTGTCAGCAATATTCCAAATGTGGCCTAACTAAAGTCCTAGGAAGTTGCAGCATTACCTGTCTATGCTTATTGTCAATGCCCTTCCAATGAAGACAAGCACGCCATAGTACTTTTTCCACTATCTTATCTACCTGCGCTGCCACCTTCAATGATCTGTGGACCAGCACACCTAGAGCCCTCTGCATATCAATACTCACAGCTGGGTAGAATTGACTGGGAGAGGAGCAGGAAAGACAGTGGAACAGAAGTAACAGATGTTTCTGGGAGCAATTCAGGAGACACAGCAAATATTCATCCTGAGGAAAATGAAGCCTGGTACAGGGAGGATGAGGCAACCATGGCTGACTAGGGAAGTCAGGGATAGTATAAAAGCAAAAGGGAAAGCATATAATGTGGTGAAGGTCAGTGGGAAAACAGAAGATTGGGAAGCTTACAAAGACCCAAGAGGACAATGAAAAAAGGAATAAGGAAGGAGAAGATTAAATATGCAAGTAAGCTAGCCAGTAATATAAAGGAAGACTGCAAGAGTTTCTTTGATATATAAAGGGCAAAAGAGAGGCAAAAGTGGACATTGGGCCACTGGAAGGATAGTAGTGGTGACAAGGAAATTGTTGAGGAACTAAATAATTACTTTGCGTCAGTCTTCATGGTGGGAGACACAAGTAATATTCCAAAAATTCAAGAGAGTGAGGGAACAGAGGTGGTGACCAAGGAGAAGGCGCTACAAAAACGGAATGGCCTGAAGGTGGATAAATCACCTGGACCAGCATGGTTTCATCATGGGGAGGTCATGCGTGACAAATCTGCTAGAATTCTGAGGAAGTAACTAGCAGGTTAGACCAAGGAGAGCCAATGGATGCTACCTACCTGGACTTCAAGAAGGCCTTTGACAAGGTGCCACACAGGAGGCCACCGAGTAAGATAAGGGACCATGATATTAGAGGAGAAAGTGAGGTCTGCAGATGCTGGAGATCAGAGCTGAAAATGTGTTGCTGGAAAAGCGCAGCAGGTCAGGCAGCATCCAGGGAACAAGAGAATCGACGTTTCGGGCATAAGCCTGAAGTTTCCTTGATCCCCTTGATATTCAAGAACCTATCTATCTCAGTCTTAAATATACTCAATGATTCCTACTTATGATTCCTGAAGAAGGGCTTATGCCCGAAACGTCGATTCTCTTGTTCCCTGGATGCTGCCTGACCTGCTGCGCTTTTCCAGCAACACATTTTCAACCATGATATTAGAGGCAAAGTGCAAGCATGGAGAGAAGCCTGGCTGTCTGGCAGGAAGCAGAGAGTGGGGGTAAAAAGATCCTTCTTAGGATGGCAGCCAGTGACAAATGATGTTCCGTAAGGCTCAGTGCTGGGACCACAACGTTTCAGTTTATACATTAACAATCTAGATGAAGGAACTGAGGGCATTCTGGCTAAGTTTGCAAACAATACAAAGATAGGTGGAGGGACAGATAGCATTGAGGAGGCAGGGAGGCTGCAGAAGAATTTGGACTGGTTAGGAGAGTGGGTGAAGAACTGGCTGATGATATACATGATGGGAAAATCTGAGGTCATGCACTTTGGTAGGAAGAATAGAGGCAGTGGAATATTTTCTAAATGGGAAAAAAATTCAAAGGTCTGAAGTGCGAAGAGACTTGGGAGCTCTAATCCAGGATTCTCTCAAGGTAAACTTGCAGATTGAGTCAGTAGTTAGTAAGGCAAATTGCAATGATGGGAAGTGTTTTGAGAGGACTTGAATACAGAAACTTGGAGGCTCTTTATTCTCGGGTCAGACCACATTTGGAGTATTGTGTGCAGTTTTAGGCCCCACATCTCAGGAAAGATGCACTGACCTTGGAGCGTGTTCATAGGAATTCATGAGAATAGTCCCAGGAATGAAAAATTTAACATATGAGGAATGTTTGAGGACTCTGGACCTACACCTGATGGAGTTTAGAAGGATGAGTGGGGATCTAATTGAAACTTACAGAATACTGAATGGCCTGAACAGAGTTGATGTTCAGAATATGTTTCCATTGGTAGGGAAGACTAGGACCCAAGGGCACACTCTTAGATTTAAAAGTGAAGACATTTTAGAACTGAAATAAGGAGAAACTTCTTCAAACAGAGAATGGGGAATCTATGGAATTTATTGCCACAGAAGGCTGTGGAGGCCAGGTCATTGAGTATATTTAAGACTGAGATAGATAGGTTCTTGAGTATCAAGGGGATCAAGGGTTATGGGGAGAAAGCGGGACAATGTGTTTGAGAAACTTTCAGCCATTATTGAGTGGCAGAGCAGATTCAATAGGCCGAATGGCCTAATTTCTGCTCCGGTGCCTTATGGTCTTATGGTCCTAAGGGTTCTGCCATTCACTGCATAATTTCCACCTGTACTTGACCTTCCAAAATACATCCTATCATGTTTGTCCAGATTAAACTCCATTTGCCATATTTCTGCCCATGCCTTCAACTGATCTACATCCTCATAGAATCATAGAACCCCTGCAGTGTGAAAACAGGCCATTTGGCCCAACAAAACCACACTGACCTATACCCCTTCCCTGTTTCTCTACATTTCCCCTGACTAATGCACCTAACCTGCACATTCCTGAACACTATGGGCATTTTAACATGGCCAATTCACCAACTGTTGGATTGTGGGAGGAAACTAGAGCACCCTGGAAGAAACAAATGCAGACACGGGGAGAATGTGCAAACTCCACATAGACAGCCACCCAAGGCTGGAACCAAACCTGGGTCCCTGGCCCTGTGAAGCAGCAGTGTTAACCACTGAGCCACTGTGCCGCTCCTGCTGTATCCTCTGACAATACTCCTGATTACCCGCAACTCTACCAATCTTTGTATCGTCTGCAAATGTAGTAATTAGATTAGCTACATTTTCCTCCAAATTAGTTACGTAGATTACAAACAGCGAGATCCCAGCACTGATCCCTGTGGAACATCACTAGTAACAATGCTCCATTCCAAAAAGCATTCTTCCACCACGAAGATGAAGCCAGTTTTGTATCCATCCTGCCAGCTTACCCCGGATACCATGCAACTTCACTTTTTGTACCAGTCTGCCATGACAGACCTTGTCAAAAGCATTACTGAAGTCCAAGTAGGCAACTTCAACCGCTTTTCCCTCATCAATCATCTTTGTCACTTCCTCAAAAAATTTGGATGAGGTTAGTGAGGCATGACTTCCCCTCTACAAGACCGTGCTGTCTATCGTGAATAAGTCCATTTGCTTCTAAACGTGTATAAATCTTGTCCCTGAGAATCTTTCCCAATAATTTACCTGATACAGACTTGAGGCTCATAGGCCTGTAATAACCTGGATTATCCCTGCTACCCGTCTTCAACAATGGGACAACATGAGCAATTCTCCAGTCTTCTAGCACCTTATTTATGGCCAAAGAGGATGCAAATATGTCTGTCAATGCTCCAGCAATTTGTTCTCTTGCTTTCCTCAATATTCTGGTTTAGATCTCATCAGGACCCGAGGACTTATCTACCTTTATCTTCTTAAAACACACAACAACCCTTCCTTTTTGTTGGCAACTCAGCTTAGAAACTCAACACTCCATTCTCTGAGATCGTTCTCCTTCTCTTTGGTGAATATCAACATAAAGTATTTGCTGAGGACCTCATCTACCTCGTCTGGTTCCACACATGGATTCCATCCTTTGTCCTCGGCCAACCTGGTTACCCTCTTACTTTTTATATAGGTACAAAACACCTTGGGATTCTCCTTAATCCTGTTTGCTAATGACTTTTAGCCTTTCTAATTCCTTGTTTAAGATCTCTCCTACCTTCCTCATATACTTCAAGGGCTTTCGGCAGTTTCTATCCTACTAGACCTTACATATGCTTCGTTTTTCTTTTTGACCAAGGTCATTACATCCCTGGTCATCCAAGCTTCATGTAACTTGACGTACCTATCCTGCATTCTCGCAGGAATCTGCCACCCCTGAACTGCCATTTGAAATAATCCCATACGTTTGATTTATCTTCAAACAGCTGCTGCCAATCAAAATTCTCCAGTTCCTGACTAATATTGTTGTAGGTCGCCCTCCCTCGATTTAACACCTTCATCTGATGACTGATGTTGTCTTAAAACTCACGATATTATGGTCACTATTCTTGGAATGCTCTCCTACTGAAGCTTCACTCACCTGGTCAGGCTCATTTCCCAAAACTAGGTCAAGTATAACCTCTTCCCTGGTTGGACTGTTTCCATACTGTGTTAACAAAACCCTCCTGAATGGTCCTTACAAATTCTGCCCCATCCAAGTCCCTAGCATTAATCGAGTCCCAGTCAATATAGGGGAAGCTAAAATCACCCACAACAACCCTAGAGTTTTTACATTTTTCCAAATTGTCTCTACATATTCTCTCCTCTACCTCCTGTTGGCTATTGGGAGGCCTGTAGTTTACCCCATCATCGTGATGTCACCTCTCCTATCCCTGAGTTTTACCCATATTACTTCGTTGTGCAAATCCTCTGATGTAACCTCCCTTAGCACAACAGTGAGAAAGTCATTTACCAGTAATGCAACTCCTCACCTCTTTTATATCCCCTTCTATCACACCTGAAACATCTAAACCTTGGGATATTCAGCTGCCAACTCTGTCTGTCTTTCAGCCAACTCTCCATAATCGCATTAATGTCATAGTTCCCAGTACTAACCAGAGCTCTAAGTTTATCTCCTTTACCTATTATACTTCTCACATTGAAACACATGTATTTCTGACCACCTCCCCAGCTCTTTTCAGTAGCAATTTCCTGCCTGTTCTTGTTCTTAGACATCTTTGCCTTGGTTTCTACCTCTCCCTCAATTTCTGCATTTACTGCTCTACTCCTCTGGTTCTCATCCCCCTGTCACACTTAGATTGGTTGGGGAGGGTTTAAACTAACAAGTATCCCCCCCCCCACAAGGACATCAGTCCCAGTCCTGCCCAGCTGTAACCCATCCAGTTTGTACAGGTCCCATCTCCCCCCACAATCGGTCCCAATGTCCCACGAATCCTAAACCCTCCCCCCTCACAACTTCTTTTCAGCCACATGTGCATTCTATATATCCTGATGTTTCTACTGTGACTTGCTCGTGGCACAGGTAGCAATCCTGAGATAACTACTTTTGAAGTCCTACATTTCAATTCTCTTCCTGGCTCCCGATATTCTGCTTTTCAGACTTCTTTCCTTTTTTTTAACCTTATATCATTAGTACCAGTGTACCATAACCACTGGCTGTTTGTTCTTCCCCTCCAGAGTGTCCTGCAACCGTTCAGAGGCATCTAGGACCCCAGCACCAGGAAGACAACACACCATCCTGGACTCTGTTTGTGGCCACAGAAATGCCTATCTATTCCCCTTGCAATTGAATCCCCTAAAGGTATCGCAATTCTATGCCTATTTCTCCCACCCTCTGCAGCAAAGCCAACCATGGTGCCATGAATTTGGCTGTTGCTATGATCCACTGAGAGGCCATTCCCCTCAACAAAAATAGAATATCCGTTTTGCAGGAAAATAGCCACAGGAGATTCCTGCACTGCCTGCTTAATCCTCCTTCTCTGCCTGGTAGTCACACTGCAGACTCAGACTCAACAGGTAAAGAGGGAATTGACCAGGTTTTGACCCTCAATGGAAAGAGAGCGGTGCTCCCAAAAGACCAGATTCTGCTTCAGCTTGGTGATGCGCTCCTCCCAAGATTTTGTGCATGCCCCAGCCCCTCCGAACCATATTCGCTGCACCTTCAGGTAACCTGCCCTGACCACGAAGGGAATGAATGATCAGTTGGCCCAGTTCCCAGGGAACATGGCCTCACTCTTGTCTTGATTTACCTTGGCTCCCAAGGTCAGTTTGAACTGGTCGCAGATGCTCATGAGACTGCATACGGACAGTGAATCCGAGCAGAAAATGGCGACATTGTCCATGTCCAGGGAGGCTTTAACCTGCAGGTCTCCACTGCAGGGGATAGTCACCCCTCTCAGGCTTGCATCCTTCCTGATGGACTCAGCTAAAGGCTCCATGCGACACACAAATAAGGCAGGAGACAGCAGGCAACCCTGCCTGATTCCGGATCTGATCATGAAACTTTCTGATTCCCTTCCATCAATTGAGACTACTAACAATGTTGGTGTAGAAAAGTCGGATCAATTGCAGATCCCCTCCCCAAACCCCATTTTGGAGAGTACATCCCACATGTATGTGTGCGATATCCTGCAAAAGGCGTACTCCTGGTCCAGGCTGATCAGACAGGTGCCCACCCCTCTGTCCTAACATTGGCAATCCCATCCCTGAGGCTCTCAGAGATCATCCTGCCTGGTACAGCACTCCCAGAGCAGACCCAACCAGGTTGGCAATGACCTTAGACAGGATTTTGTAACCTACACTCAGCGATGATATGGCCACCAAATTCTAATTTTATCCCTCTCCTCCTTCTGCTTGTAGATGAGGGCTATCATACCTTCCCTCATTGATTCGCTCATGCTACCTGCCAGAAACATACAGTCATACACTTCCAGCAGGTCCTGGTCATTCGAGTCCCACAGAGCAGAATACAACTCAGCTGGTAAGCGGTCATTTCCGGGAGTTTTACTCTTTTCAAAGGATTCAAGGGCCTTGGTCAGCTCATCCAAAAATAATGACTGGTCCAGCCTTTCCCGCATACAGTCATCAAGACCTCTGTGATAGAGGACAGGAAGTATTTGGGAGGCAATGCTCTCTGTGGGCTTTGTTGCACACAGTCTGGCATGCAAAGGATTTGCTGATCTTCAATATGCCAGACTTAGATGCTGTTACTGAGCGATCTTCTTTGTTCAGGCTGCTGAGCACAGAGCTCTCCTTGTGCAACTTCTGGAAAATAAAATGTGAGAACGTGTCATGTTGCTCCATGGCATGGACTCTGGATTGGAAGATTATCTTGGAGGCCTCTGAGGCAAAGAACAGCACTTGTTGGCTATTCACCTCCTGGAGATCCTCTGTGACATCGACGACCATCGCCTGCATCAGGAGTAGGTACTGTGTAATGTTTTAAAGTTTGGACAGTCTTGCCTGCCTCTATCTTGCCTTCTGAACATTTGAGCATAAAGAACCTTTTGCTGCTCCCTTTGACTATTTCCAACAGTCCACTGGAGACTCAAAGAGTGGCTTCACGATTTTCCAACTTGTGTAATCCCTTTTGAGCTCCTCAATGTGTTGTGGGGTCAACAATTTCATGTTCAGCTTCCAGGTTAAAGTGTGGTCGCAGGTAGATAGGATAGTGAAGTAGGCATTTGGTATGCTTTCCTTTATTGGTCAGAGCATCGAGTACAGGAGTTGGGAGGTCACGTTGCAGCTGTACAGGACATTGGTTAGGCCACTGTTGGAATATTGCGTGCAATTCTGGTCTCCTTCCTATCGGAAAGTTGTTGTGAAACTTGAAAGGGTTCAGAAAAGATTTACAAGGATGTTGCCAGGGTTGGAGGATTTGAGCTATAGAGAGAGGCTGAACAGGCTGGGGCTGTTTTCCCTGGAGCGTCGGAGGCTGAGGGGTGACCTTATAGAGGTTTACAAAACGGGTGCTGGCAGGTGGGACTAGATTGGGTTGGGATATCTGGTCGGCATGGACAGGTTGGACTGAAGGGTCTGTTTCCATGCTGTACATCTCTATGACTCTATGAAGTTCCCTTGCCAGCCCGTTGGTCATCCTGTAAGTGACAGTCGACCAGCAGGAGGCAGTAGACAGAGAAGAACATCAGCTTGACGTCAGTGGATTTGACCAAGAAAATGCAGGACACCAACAGGAAATCTATCCTTGAGCGGATAGACCTACCTGGCTGTGACTGGGTGTATCTACGCTGTGCCCCATCCGCAAGGATGCTGAAGACATCATGCAGCTTGGCAACTTTAACCGTTTCCATCAGGAATCTGGACATGGAGACCAGTTCACTATCAGCCCCTCCAGATCATCCATCTGTATCAATGATACAGTTGAAGTCTCCGGCCAGAATGACCGGCCTGGATGTCACCAGTAGCAGTGGAAGCTGCTGAAGGATTGCCAGCTTTACCACCAGGGTATACACGTTAAGTAGTCACAGGGGAGGATCTCTGTACACAATGTTTGCCAAGAGAAGGTGCCCATGCACCACTTTCTTAAATTCAGAGATGGTGAAGTTGCCTCCTCGCATCAGAATACCCTGGCCAGAGTAACGGCTACCGTTTTCCCTGACCAAGTCGAAGGCTTAGGGTTTGAAAGCTCGACCATCTCCTGTAGCTGCTGAGGTGTGGCACCCCAGCAGCTACACCTGGGATGGCCAGGTAATCTAGCATGGAAACACATCGTGTAGTAGATTTAATGCTACACACACTTTAAACCTTTATGGAATTACCTATTGTACATTCACACACAGTCTTGTCACTGGGGGGACCTCCTGCATGCCTGTAATGTCGGTGAATTGTTGGAAACTTGCCACAATGATGGAGCCATCCCGTTCCTCCCTGGAGGGATTGCCCTGCTCCAGTGTTGCCAGGATGAGAACAAAGCCAGCAGGGTCCAATTCTGAGTCTGCCCGAGGGGCTGTCAGAACATCTCTGCTCCCAGTTGCCCAAAGCTGTGGTACGGTGGGGACCCCCTGGTTCAAGACGGCTGGAGGTTGGACTTCACCAGGCCCCTCAGGAAGGCCAGTGTTTCCGGTTGGGGGGTGCTCCTCACCTTCTCCTCTGCCCCCTTTTTTTGTTGATGGCCAAGACTCTGCATGTCTTCAGCATCAGAGGAGCTGCTGGTGTAGCCATCATGCAGTTGCTTCTTTCCATTTTGCTGTGGAGCTTTGAGGGCCTGATGTTTTTTCTTTTTTCGGTTGTTTCTCACCACTATCCACTCCCCGTCCACTTTTGTTTCCTTCTCCTCCATTAACTCCATCTGTGCCTCCATGATGGCTATGTTTTCCTCTTCTCCAAATGTCCCCCTTCTGGTTGTCCCTTGTATCAGTTTTCTTGCTGGAAGTTAAGTCCTTACTGACCTTGGGGGGTGCACAGCTCATGTTGCCACTTCCTGCCATCTAAGCGTAAGTGACACCGCCAAATTCCAGAAATAATTAATGTTCTGGCTGCCTACCTAGCGATAAATAATTAATTTGATTTTCCTAAACCCACTTCCATAGCATGACAGGAGAATTGGGCTCCTGTAGCATGCATTTTGAAATTTTGGAGGGGGGTGGGATTTGCTGGAGTAAAACAGTGTTTAGAGCATTTCCCTGGATTTTCCAACCTCTCCCATCAAAGCTAGAGTGAATGAGCAGCAGAATATAATGAAAAATCTGTCACTTTAGCACAAGACGACATATTTTGAGAATTACATCGGATATAGTTTCTCCTTTAAAGAAAGGTTGGCTTGAATTTTGTGTGAATCGTCTTATTTTCTGCATGAAGGGATAACCCTCTGCTGTTTAGTAGAATTTGGCAAATGTTTGGGAGCACCTAAATTTTTGGTTTCACACATATGGAATAGCAATAATCCAGGCAAGCAACATGAACAGTAACACTATCCAAAGATTACTGTTAGTAGGCTGCTACCATATAGAGACCATTCCTTACTGTTGCAGTAGAGTTTTAGCTGTTAGCTAGAATGATGAAAAATTGAAGTGTGAAATACAACTCTACATTAGCATTCATAGGGTATTGGAAAGCTCTCTTGCAAGAGGCTGCTTTATTTGTCTGAGACAAAATACATCAGTAGGATAACTGTGCACCTTTGTTATTGCTGTTTCACACACCCCCGTTTAGTGTTGAGTAATTGATATTGCAGTGCAACTATATTCCACAGTCAGTTAATTGAAAAGACAAAATCCAGAAGCCGACTTACATCTTGTCTTATCCCTTCCCCATCCTCGAACCTATTAGCAGTAAGAAGGAAGCAATTTGTAATCATGTAGCTTTGGAGCTCAATGGGCCATTAACAAAATATGCACTCTGTTCAACTACTCTGACTGCCTTCAGCATACACATGATGAATACATTAACATTAAATGAATGTGCCTTTGCGCAGTTTAAATATTTCCACGTAGCAGACTCCTTTCTGCTCTCAGGCAATTAAATTTAGTGTACATATAATTTGCATTGAGGGTTATTTTGGTGCAGCGATTCTGCCCCTATGTCTAGTCCAGGAGGTTGGAGTTCAAGTCCCACCTGTTCTTAAGGTATGTATTAACATCTCAAGAGGTTGATTTAAAAAAGCCTATAATTGTTCTTGCGGCACCATAGTGATGTCCTTTGACCTTCCTTCTAAGCCAGAAAATGAGAAAGTGAGGACTGCAGATGCTGGAGATCAGAGTCGAGAGTCTAGTGCTGGAAAAGCATAGCAGGTCGGGCAGCATCCGAGGAGCAGGAGAATTGACATTTCAGGCATAAGCCCTTCATCAGGAATGAGGCTAGTGGGCCAGGGGGGCTAAGATATAAATGGAAGGTGGGGTGGAGCTGGGGGCAAGGTAACTAGGAACATGATAGGTATATGAAGGTGAGGGGAAAGGTGATAGGTATGAGAGGAGGGTGAAGCGGAGTGGTGGGAAGGAAGATGGCCAGGTCAAGAGGGCAATGCCAATTTGGAGGCTTGGGACTGGGATAAGGTGGAGGGAGGGGAAGTGAAGAAACTGGTGAGATCCACGTTGATCCCCAGGGTCCCAAGGTGGAAGATGAGGTGTTCTTCTTCCAGGAGTTGGGTGGTTAGGGTTTGGCGATGGAGGCGGCCCAGGACCTGCATGTTCTTGATGGATTGGGAGGGGGAGTTGAAGTGTTCAGCTACAGGGCAGTGGGATTGGTGTGGATGTCCCAGAGATGCTCTCTGAAATAATTCACAAGGTGGCATCCAGTCTCCCTGATGTAGAGGAGACCATATCGGATGCAACAGATACAGTAGATGATGTGTGTGGAAGTACAAGTAAATTTCTGTCGGCTGTGGAAAGATCCTTTGGGGCCTTGGACAGAGGCGAGGTGAGGGTAGTGTGAGCACAGGTTTTGCATTTCTTGTGGTGGCAAAGGAAGGTGCCAGGAGTGAGGTGTGGGCTGGTGGGGGGCATGGATCTGACAAGGGAGTCACGGAGGGAATGGTCTCTCTGAAATGCAGATAGGGGTGGGGAAAGAAATGGTGGGCGGCACGGTGGCACAGTGGTTAGCACTGCTGCCTCACAGCGCTAGAGACCCGGGTTCAATTCCCGCCTCAGGCGACTGACTGTGTGGAGTTTGCACATTCTCCCCGTGTCTGCGTGGGTTTCCTCCGGGTGCTCCGGTTTCCTCCCACAGTCCAAAGATGTGCAGGGTCAGGTGAATTGGCCATACTAAATTGTTCGTAGTGTTAGGGTGCTGAGCTTTGCGAACACTTTGCTGAGTTCTGCAGTTGAGGAGACAGCTTGTCTTTGTTGAACTTTGTAAACATTCAACCTGACCTTGCATGCAGTTTTCAAATTCAGTGAAAAGTCAAGCGAAAAATATAAGAACAGTTATGTCCACGGTAAAGGAATGAAAAAGTAACAACACCAGTCTTCCCTGTCCTTGCCCTTGAGAGCATGATAAGAATGGTATAAGAAGAGTATCTGAATTATGCTCATCCCCCTTACGGGAGGCATTTTGCCAAATGTATTGGGTCAATTCTGCAGAATCTGACTAAACTTTTTCTTTGCTCTTGCTAGCATTTGAGTCGAGTCGAGTCGATTTAACTTCCATGACAGAGAGACCATTCCCTCTGCGACTCCCTTGTCAGATCCACCCCACCCCCACCCCACGGACCAACCAACCCCACTGCCCCGTGGCTGAACTCTAGCGAGTACACTCCCAGGCAGCTCAACCTCTCTTCTCAGGGTAACCTCCGGAATCAACCTGGTGAACCTCCTCTGCATCGCCTCCAAAGCCAGTAAGTATATCCTTCCTCAAGGAAGGAGACCAGAACTGCACACAATACCCCAGGTGCAGCCTCACCAACACATTGTGCAATTGCAGCAGAACCTCTTAAATTCAATCCCCCAGCAATGAAAGCCAATATTCTGTTTACCTTCCTGACTATCTGTTGCATCTGCAAATCCACTTTTAGCGATTCATGTATGAGCACTAAGTCCCTCTGTGCAACAGCATGCTGCAATCTTTCACCATTTAAATAATACTGTGACCTACTATTTTTACTTCCAAAGTAGATAACCTCACATTTACCAACATTGTACTCCATTTGCTAGATCCTTGTCCACTCATTTAACCTAACTCTCGCTGCAGACCCTCCACATCCTCTGCACAGTTTGCTTTTACACTCAATTTAGTGTCATCAGCAAACATGGATATGTTACACTCTGTCTCCTCTTCCAAATCATTTATATACATCCTGAACAGTTGCAGGCTGAACATCAACTCCTGTAGCACCCCACTTACCACTGATCTCCAACCACAGAAATACCCAATTATCCCAACTCTCCGCATCCTATTGGTTACCCAGACCTCTATCTATGCTAGTACATTCCCTGCATCTCCATGTATTTTTATCAAATGGATCAGTCTTTTATGCGACACCTTATCAAATGCCTTCTGGAAATCCAAGTATACAACATCCACCTGTTCTCCTCCATCCACATTTGTCACATCCTCAAGAATTCCAGTAAATTTGTCAAACATGACCTTCCCTTCCTGAATCCATGCCTGATGCAACTCTTTTCATCCAGATGTCTCATTATTTCTTCTTTAATGATATCCTCCAGCATTTTCATAACTACTGATGTTAAGCTAACTGGCCTATAGTTACCTGCCTTTTGCCTACCCCCTATTTTAAACAGCGGTGTGACATTTGCTGTCTTTCAATCGGCCGGGGCCTGCCTGGAATCCAGTGAATTTTGGTAAATTACCACTATCTCATCATCTACAACTTCCGCCATTTCTTTCAGCACCCGGGATGCATTCCATCAGGACTAGGGGACTTATCTACCTTTAGACCATCAAGTTTGCTCAACACTACCCCTTCAGTGATAACAATTGAATTGATGTCCTCACCTCCCATTGTATCCTTAACATCATTCATTTGTTCAGACAGAAAGATATCAGTATGATAGTGTAAAGTGAAACAGATGCAAAAGATTGCAATGTTGAATTAACATGGATGGAAAAACAGAGTAGCAAAGAAAAGTCATTGGTAGAAGTCGTCTATAAACCCCTGACAGTCTAAACTGGGAAATAATGGAGGCAGTTAACAAGTGCACTACAATTATCGTGGATCATTTTAATCTACATAGTCACTGGATAAATCAGATGGGTAAGGGTAACATAGAAGAAGAATTTACAGAGTGCATCAGGGATTGTAGAGATCTCGTAGTTAAGAATCCTCTAGGTGTAGCGATCACAATATGACAGAATTTCAGTTTAAGGGAAAGCAACTCTTGGGTCACAAACCAACTCAACTTAAAGAAGGAGATTAAAGGGAATGTCAGCAGATTAACAGTAGCAGATATGTAAACAGATATTTCTTAGCAAGCAGCAAAAACTTGTTCCAGTCAAAAAGGACTCGATAAGAAGGATGAACCATCTGTTGCTAACAAAGGCAGTCAAGAGAAGTACCCAATCAAAATGAAGGCATATAAAGTGGTTAAAATTACTGGGAGGCCAGAGGATTGTGATTTTCTTTTTGGAACCAGCAGATAACTAAAAAGTTAATAGCGAGAACATTAATCATGAAAATAAATTAGGAAGAAATAAAAAAGGTAGCAAGAGCTTATATGGGTATTTTAAAAAGGCAAAGTGAGTGCGACCCTTGGAAAATATGACTGACGAATCATTAATAGAGAAACCGCAGATACTTTAAGCCAATATTCTGCATTGGTCTTTGTAGTGGAGGACAGTATAAACATCCCCCCAAAAAAAGATAAGTTATGTTCGAACAGGAAGAAAAATGTTACAGCCTTTGTCATGAGGGAAAAGGAAAAGGTATTTGACAAACTCATGGGATTAAAGACAGACAAGTCACCCGGACCTGACGGCTTGCATTCAAGGCTTTTAAAGGAAGTGACTGCAAAGATAGTCCAGAATGGAAAACTTCTAATGTGAGACCCCTGTTAGAGAAGGGAGAGGAATAGAAAGGAGGAAACTATAGGCCAGTTAGCCTAACATCCTTTGTTGGGAAAATGCTAGGGTGTATTATTATTATTAAGGAAGAAATAGTAGGACATTTAGAAAAGCTTAACACAATCAAATAAAGTTAATGCAGATTTCTGAAAGGGAAATTGCATTAAATACAATTCTTTGAGGACATTACAAGTAATTTTGATAAAGATGAATCTGTGTATGTAGTGTACTTGAATTCCCATAAAGATGGCGTTTAATGTAGGAAAATGAGAGACCATACACTTTGGTAGAAAGAATCAAAAGGCAGACTATTGTTTAAATAGAGAGAAACTCCATGAAAAACAAAGGGATCTCTACTTCTTTGTGCATAAAACATAGGAAATTAGCATGTAGATAAGCAAGGAATCAAGAAGGCATTTGAAATTTTGGCATTTATTGCTCAGAGGTTGGAGTTTAAAAATAGGGAAATCTTGTGCAAACTGTATACTGTGTTTGGTGAGCCAATAGCTGTACTGCTGAGTACACTTCTGGTTCTTGTATTTAAGACTGAATGTACCGGCACTGGAGGTAATTCAAAAGAGATTCACTAGGCTGATTTCTGGGATAAAGGGGTTGACTTTTCAAGAATGGCTAAACAGGTTAGTATTTAGAGTTTTGAGGAATAAATGGTGATCTTATTGAAAGACATAAGATTCAAAGGGGGCTTGACAAGATAGATATTGAGAAGATATTTCCGCACTTGGAAGAATTTCAAACTGGGGGCACAGTTACAGAACAAGGGGATACTCATTTAAAACTGAGATGCAAAGGAATTTCTTCCCACAGAAAGTACTGAATATGTACAGTTCTCTGCCAAAGAGCTTTAAGGAGGAAAATATCCCTGGAGAGTATTCAAAAGAGATGGAGAGAGTTTTGAAAGATTGGGGAGTTGGGTGATATGAGGAGCTGGCATGAAAGAAATGTTAAGGCCCAGGGAAGTGTGCCATGAACTTGATGAATTGCTGGGCAGATCTGAGAAGTTTTTGTTGCAAACGTTTCGTCCCCTGGCTAGGTGACATCATCAGTGCTTGGGAGCCTCCTGCGAAGCGCTTCTTTGATGTTTCCTCCGGTGTTTATAGTGGTCTGTCCCTGCCGCTTCCGGTTGAAGACAGGAAGGCAGCTAACAATCCGCATACATGAACATCAACTAACCACGAAACGACACGACCAGCTATCCTTAGTAGCCACACACGCAGACAACAAGCAACATGAATTCGACTGAGACAACACTACTATCATAGGGCAAGCCAAACAGAGAACAGCCAGGGAATTCCTAAAGGCATGGCATTCATCCACAAACTCCATCAACAAACACATCGACCTGGACCCAATATACCAACCACTACAGCGGACAGCTGAAACTGACAACCGGAAGCGGCAGGGACAGATCACTATAAACACCGGAGGAAACATCAAAGAAGGGCTTCGCAGGAGGCTTCCCAAGCACTAATGATGTCACCTAGCCAGGGGACGAAACGTTTGCAACAAAAACTTCTAGCTCGGCGAACAGAACCACAACAACGAGCACCCGAGCTACAAATCTTCGCACAAACTTTGAAGATCTGAGAAGCCATATAACCTGCTCTTGCTCCGATTTCTCCTGTTCCTCTTGTTTAGACCAACCGTTTTGGCCATGTGTCCTAATATGGCTTGCTTTACAATTCATCAAGATGTACTTTAGAGTGTTTTATTATATTAAAGGTGTGGCATAAATACAAGTTATCTCTATAATTGTTGACATGCTCAGTCACCAATTAGAATCTGACACTTTGGAAATTTTAAAGAGTAGTATGGAATCAGGATTTGCATATGATGAGTCACTTGACATGATTAAGCTACAAAAGCAGGCTGGAGGAAGGATGGCTTCTCCCTCTCCCTCTCATCAAAATTAGATAAATTAGACACACTGTTACTCTGTTCATCAAACCTGGCTCAGTGATCGTTAGCCAATCTGTGGTTCAGAAATCTATCCTCAATGCACTAAAGAAATTTACTATCTTTCTAATATGCACTAGTCTGCTTATTTCTATTTCCATGAAAGTTAAAATAGCCATTAAAACTTGCAATCCTTCACTACATGCTTGTCCAATTACATGAAGTCTGTTATAGGGTACTCAGATGGGCACTTGGATGGTGTGACAAAAATGTAAACGTTGATGAGTAAATGCACCCTCTGCTTGATGCATTGTCAGAGGTCTCAGGAAGCCTCTCCTTATAGTCAAGGAGCATTTAAGAGTCTGGTATCACACAGAGTGTGGAAACTACTCCTTTCATTATGAAAGTGATGGCAAACTACATTTATACATTCAGGGATGATTAGAATATGGCAGCCATTATCTCAGCTTCCATTGTGGGGTGTCACCCACAATGGTACAGGGTGTTGGTGAGATCACTTTTAAAATACTGGGTGCAGTTTTGATCTCCTTATCTGAGAAATGATGTTCTAACGATGGAGGAAGTGCAACAAAACGTTTACCGACTGATTCCTGGGATGGCAGGACAGATTTATAAAGAGAGGCTGGATTGGTTACGACTGTATCCACTGGAGTTTAGAAGAATGAAGGGCAACCTCATTGAAATCAAAAAGTTCTGGCAGGATTAGACAGAGAAAACACAGGAAGGATGTTCCCAATGACCAGGGATTCCAGAACCAAGGGACACACCCAGATTAAGAATATGGAGGAGGCCATTTTGGACTGAAACAATGAGATATTCTGGGGAGAAAGCCCAGAAAGGAACCAGATACCAAGTTGCATAAACAGCCATGATCGTACAGAATGATCAGGGATTCCAGAACCAAGGGACACACCCAGATTAAGAATATGGAGGAGGCCATTTTGGACTGAAACAATGAGATATTTCTTCACACAGAGAGTGGTGTGCCTGTGGAATTCTCTGCCACAGAGGCCATAACACTGAATCATTTCAAAAAAGTGAGTTAGATACAGTTCTTAGAGCTAAAGGGATCAAAAGATATGGGGAGAAAGCCAAGAAAGGAACCAGATACCAAGTTGCATAAACAGCCATGATCGTACAGAATGGTGGCGCAGATTTGAAGGGCTGAATGGCTTACTCCGACTCCTAATTTCTATGATTCTATGAAGGAGCTGAGCACACAAACTTTCACAGCACTATTTACCTGGATGGCCGATGACAGCCTGATGTGAGACTGCATGTCTCCTGAAGGCATTGAAATAGTTTATGACTATCCCCTTAATGCATTTTAGGCATCTTAGACATTGGTCCTGGGTGGGGTTAGGCATGAGGAATGCTCACTGAAAACCTGTGTTAGCATGGGGGAGAGAATTTCTCCTCCTTTCTTTGTACAGAGCTTCTCCTTTCAAACTCTGCTCCAATTGCTTGTCATGTTGAAATCCAGAGACACTGCGATTACAGCCTTGATGTAGTATGTGTATACGAGTCACCAAATCTTTTGTCCTCCACGCGGGGATACTACAACACACCTACTACACACCCTGCAACTCATCAGATCACTTCCAAAAATCCTCCATGATCCTTCTATAAAACATTTAAGAGCAAACCTGCAAATTGATTGTGCCTTTAAATAGAGGGAGGTGAGGGGAGATGCAGTGGAGATTCTTTGTGCGCACGTTCAGTGATTAGTGCAGGCATTCAGTAGATTTGCATAGTCAAGCTGAAATGATTATTAAAAACTATCTACCAACTTTGGCAGTTTTCAGCTCATGTACAGCCTGCCAATGCTAATGTGCGCCTACCAGCATGAAGTAACAACTGGGAGCACAGCATGCAGCATGTTTTAAGTTCAGAGTTTCCTTAGTGCAATGCTGATACAAGGCCCAATTTTACAGCACCTACCTACTCACACTGAAGTCAGTCTTGCCTAAATTTCTCACATCAGCTGGTTTCCTGGGAGAGTTTGTTCACATATGGTCACCATTAGATAAATTAGACACACTGTTACCCTGTTCATCAAACGTGGCTCAGCGATCGTTAGTCAATCTGTGGTTCAGAAATCTATACTCAATGCACTAAAGAAATTTACTATCTTTCTAATATGCACTAGTCTGCTTGTTTCTATCTCCATGCAAGTTAAAATTGCCATTAAAACTTGCAATCCTTCACTACATGCTTGTCTAATTCCATCATTTATGCAATTGATCTTCATAACAGTTACCAGCGAGCCCAAACAGAATTCCTACTGTAGTGTTAATCATTTACTATTCTTACGACTATCTATAAGGTCACCACTGCCTGCTTGTTCTTCATTACATCATCACTTATCATTGAAATGATTTGATTTTTAATCATTAGGACTATCTGGTTATCATGAAGAAATTTGGACTATCTAACTATCAATGAAGTAGTTCACTGTGGAAGGTCGAATTTGAATGCAGATTACAGAGCTAAAGGCAGAATTCTTGGCAGTGTGGAGGAACAAAAGGATCTTGGGGTCCATGTCCATAGATCCCTCAAAGTTGCCACCCAAGTTGATAGGGCTGTTAAGGTGGTGTATGGAGTGTTGGCTTTTCATTAGCAGGGAGATTGAGTTGAAGAGCTGAGAGGTTATGCTGCAGCTCTATAAAGCCCTGGTTAGGCCACACTTGGAATATTGTGTTCAGTTCTGGTCGCACCATTATAGGAAGGATGTGGAAGTTTGAGAGAGGGTGCAGAGGAGACATACCAGAATGCTGCCTGGACTGGAGGGAATGCCTTATGAAAAAGGCTTGAGGAAACTAGGGTTTTTCTCATTGGAGTGAAGAAAGATGAGAGGCGACTTGATAGAAGTGTGCAAGATGTTAAAAGGCATAGATAGAATGGATAATCAAGAGACCTTTTCCCAGGCGGGAATGGCTATCACGAGGGAACATAATTTTAAGGTGTTTGGAGGAAGATTTGGAGAATGTCAGAGGTAGGTTGTTTACACAGGGAGTGGTGGGTGCGTGGAATGCACTGCCAGCAATAGTAGTAGAGTCAGATACATTAGGAGAAAGTGAGGTCTGCAGATGCTGGAGATCAGAGCTGAAAATGTGTTGCTGGAAAAGCGCAGCAGGTCAGGCAGCATCCAGGGAACAGGAGAATCGACGTTTCGGGCATAAGCCCTTCTTCAGGAATGAGGTAAGTTTGTCCAGCAGGCTAAGATAAAAGGTAGGGAGGAGGGACTTGGGGAGGGGCGTCGGAAATGTGATAGGTGGAAAGAGGTCAAGGTGAGGGTGATAGGTCAGACTGGAGTGGGGGCGGAGA